>NC_079170.1:7869870-8169870 GCF_947568905.1 Ostrea edulis | reverse complement strand
AAAAGTAATAAAGATCATATAGAACATACAATATGTTGATCATTTGTCAGGGTTTAATAATCGATTATTTTCACAAGTAAATGGAATACAATCATTCTACATAAAATGTTACTATTCACTACTCAAGAAACTATTAAATTGTTCAAATGTCCGACAATTTCAGTCATATTTATGAACTGTCCGTTACTATTCTCTCTTTATCATATATAGATATCTGATGTAAAATAAGTATATCCAGAACATGGTTCAGTCGACTGATCAATGCAGATATCAAGGACATGAATTAGTTATTGATGTTGATTCTTGGTTCTAATCTGCATTGATGTCCCCTTTAATGCTGTAAAAGATTTCCAACCATACCAGCACGGGTATTTTTTACCAGACACAGCAGCCTCCGTGTACTGCCCGTTCAGGTTGGAGTTAGCACATTTCCTGTACCACCAGGCTCCGTGTCTGTCTACCGCGCAGTTATTACTGCTCCAGCCGTCATTGTCCTCATCATGGGTAGTGAACTTATGTCCATTGTGGTACTTCAAACTGTCTCCTGCAACAGAGTATTGATAACTGTTATAAACATCAACTGTCTCCTACAACAGAGTATTGATAACTGTTATAAACCTCAATTGTCTCCTATAACAGAGTATTGATAACTGTCATAAGCATCAACTGTCTCCTACAACAGAGTATTGATAATTTTTATAAACATAAACTGTCTCCTACAACAGAGTATTGATAACTGTTATTGATATCAACTGTCTCCTATAACAGAGTATTGATAACTGTTATTAATATCAACTGTCTCCTATAACAGAGTATTGATAACTGTTATTAATATCAACTGTCTCCTACAACAGAGTATTGATAACTGTTATTAATATCAACTGTCTCCTACAACAGAGTATTGATAACTGTTATTAATATCAACTGTCTCCTACAACAGAGTATTGATAACTGTTATCAACATCAACTGTCTCCTATAACAGAGTATTGGTAACTGTTATAAACATCAACTGTCTCCTATAACAGAGTATTGATAACTGTTATTAATATCAACTGTCTCCTATAACAGAGTATTGATAACTGTTATTAATATCAACTGTCTCCTACAACAGAGTATTGATAACTGTTATTAATATCAACTGTCTCCTACAACAGAGTATTGATAACTGTTATTAATATCAACTGTCTCCTACAACAGAGTATTGATAACTGTTATCAACATCAACTGTCTCCTATAACAGAGTATTGATAACTGTTATAAACATCAACTGTCTCCTACAACAGAGTATTGATAATTTTTATAAACATCAACTGTCTCCTACAACAGAGTATTGATAACTTTTATAAACATCAACTGTCTCCTACAACACAGTATTGATAACTGTTATAAACATCAACTGTCTCCTATAACAGAGTATTGATAACTGTTATTAATATCAACTGTCTCCTATAACAGAGTATTGATAACTGTTCTACACATGGAAGGTGACAATGAATTGAAATTTTTAACATTACATTTTGATAATATTTATCAGTCCAGTCACTATACTGTTTTACTAATTGTAACGGAAAGTGAGCCTTGTATCCTGAACAGGTAAACTGAGTAGTCCACAGTCAAAATCAGTGTGTAAAGAACGGCCTAACAGTTGGTATGAAACACATCCGATAGCATGTTGACTCAATGATAGGTTGTATTGGCAAACTAAATCCTTATAACGACCATCAAATTTACAAAATGTTGACTTTAATCGATACTGTTGAGATCTCTGTAATATCAACTTGATTGTCAGTAGCCTGCATTATATAACAAAAATTCAATAAGAATCTCGCAATACAATGGGTCCTAAAGATTATTCATTGACTGATAGGGTCCATGGGCAGCTTGCATTTTTGGATGTTACATGTATGTAAGTTTATTCTGTATGATATTTTGTGAGTAATCCGAATGTGTTTCGTTCCGTGATGAGCTAGAATATATGTAACACATTCATACCCGCCGTTCCTGAATATCCTGATACTGTAAGCTGGTATTTACTGCTTTCGTCTTCAACTTGAAATGTAGAGTACAGGGCGTACGCTTTCTCGTCATCAAAACTCAACAGATCCACTCGTAGTTCCTGATTTGTCTTTGTTAAATAGTGAATTGCTTCATTCCCTGTTTATCAAGAAATAAAAACGAATGATAGGCTATAGAGACATGCAAAATAAACTTTTTACAGAAATGGATTTTTTTCTTCTTAACTCTTAGTGCTTGGATTCCGAGCTTATACAAAGTACAATGTGTATAATCAAGGGTTGATGATTCGTTAATAACACCTCAATGCAAGCAAACGTCATTTGAAAATATTTACTGATGTTAAACATTAAGTGGTTACTACGAAACAATTTTACTATTTCCAAAGTAAAATATATGTCTTACATCGGAACTCTACCAGGAAGAAAACGAATGCATACCTACTGATGAAAGGTGAAGGTAACGAACAGTAACCAATTCTATAGCTCCTAAAATCAATACAAAATAGACAGTTGGGGAAACATGGACCCCTCGACACACCAGAGGTGGGATCAGGTGTCTGGTAGGAGGAAGCATACCCTATTGACCGGTCACACCCGTCGTGAGCCCTATATCTTGATCAGGTAAACGGAGCTATCCGCAGTCAAAATCAATGTGCCAAGAACGCCCTAACAATCGGTATGAAACACGTCAAACAGTATTTTACCCAATGATGGGTTGTATTGGCAAACTAGGTCGTTATAACGACCATGAAATTTGAGAAATGCCGACTTTAATCGAGACTGTTGAAACCCCTGTACCATCAACTTGTTTGTCAGTAGCTTGCCTTGATTTAAAAACTGATCATACGCAGAACAAGCACTTGTGTATCGAATCAGTTGAGATATATAAACACCATCTGTAGGTGATAATGGAACATTGCTACATAAATATGGGCAGTTAACGATGGAGAAGCTGAAATTATCTCTTTTGTCATAAAGTTGTGTTGTCAGTTTGTTGTTAATGTCTATTTTCAATAAAATATCTAAGTATGAACCAGAAGTGGACGACTCTGTGGTGTCTTTATTTCGAACTCCCTGGAATATATCGAATCAACTTATCAATGAAAGTTATTATTGTTGATAGACAAAACGCCGTCGATATATCTAAATATATTTAAGTCGAATTGAAGGCCACAGCAAGTTAGTTGTTTCTCACGTATAAGTTTTTTAATAAATTCTGCTTCATGAGAATATAAAAACAAGTCAGCTAACAAAGAAGCACATTTCGTGCCCATGGTAATTCCAACAGGTTGTTGGAAGACCTGATCACCAAAGACCACGAAGGTATTGTCAATGGGGAAATCTAGCTTAATTTTTATTTCAACTTCAGAGTACTTGTGCGTGAAATTAGAGTGGTTTTTAACAAAGTAATGATTTTGCATGATTGATCACTAGATGAAAGGTGAATATAACGAACCGTGATCAATCTCACAAGTCCTACAAGCAATACAAAATAGATAGTTGGGCAAATACGGACCCCCAGATACTCCAGAGGTGGGACCAGGTGCCTAGGAGGAGTAAGCACCCCCTGTCGACCGGTCACACCCGATGTGATCCCTATATCCTGATCAGGTAAACGGAGTTATCCGTAGTCAAAATTAGTGTGCCAAGAACGGTCTAACAATCGGTATGAAATATACGAGACAGCATTTGAACCAATAATAGGCTGTGTTGACGAACAAGATTGTTATAACGACCATAGGTATAGGAATATTTCCGTTTTCCATTTTTATTGAAGAAACAATTGTCTATGATGTCAAAAAGTCTAGTATTTAATTCATCGTGAGGATTGGTCATGTAAAGCATACAAAAGTCATAGGTTTTGATATTATTGATTTGGGAAAAGTTTTGCGATTACAAGGTTACTAAACGTTCTTTAAAACTTTTTTAAAATCCACATTTGATTAAGACCACTTCTGGCATATGTAGTCGCACAGTTAGTTTAAAGTTTCTTTTTCAAAGATGTTAATATTTTCGTAAGGAGTAAAGATTGGACCTGGTAGAGCACTTACTTGATACAGCAATGTATCTTTGTAAGGATTTTTTATTTTGTTTAGGAATTCAGTATAGGTATGGAAACTCATATTCATTCGACTCATTGACTGGTATATTAAACGTGTCTAAAACTGAAACATGGTTTAGAAGAATTTCATCTTTTCAAAGGGCAGTTGGAGTATAAATATGATTACCGGAAGTGGAATTTATGCCAATTTCGTTTAAAATACAGTTGTAATAATGAGCTTTACAAACACAGACAATGTTGTTACAAGCTTCGTCATTTGGAACCGAAACATATTCCTCATGTACATGTAACATATCTAATTCTTTTATCACTTCTGGTTTACTAATCACAGAAGGATAGATGGTACTAACTTTTTTTAAAAAATATATCTAATGCGGGATTTTAATATCCTTTCATGCATTTAATAACCTAATCTGACAATGTATTAACTTAGTTCTTCTTTTTCATATTTATTCCATCGTCTGGCATAATCCTCGACAGAATTCATAATACAGATGAAGTTCTGTCGCCAATTGAAAGACCGAGGTTTTCTTTATTTAGGACCTTTTAGAATAAGTGATTTGAGGTCCTCATTTTCAACTATAACAACATCACCCGTAATGACATATCCAGCTGGACTATAGTTGAAATAAGTTGAAAAACAAGAACACGTAGATGGATTAAGTATAAGATGGTCTATATCTAGGCACTGCAAAGTTTATTTATAATCAAAAAGTTTGGATGCAATAGTAGAAGTATATTTGTAGGAAATACAGGGTGTAGACTTAAACTTGAAATAAGTTGGAATACACGACTGAACCCTTTTATGACGACGAATGTTGCTTATATCAATAGGTTTAAATATGATGTTTGTTCATCTGAGCTCAAAGCTCAAGGGGGCTTTTCTGATCACATGTTCTTCGTCTGCCTGTAAATTACAGTGTATCTATTTTTGACTCCTCCGTCAGAACCCCAGGGCCAATTCCAACATGTATATAGTAAAGAATCATTGGGTAATGGTGGTTCCAAATCATAATTGGAGATAAAATAGTGTGCCCTTTCCAACGGGGGTAAGAAAGAAATTGTGAAAATATGGTGACATCCTTTAATTTTTCCTGAATCTCTAGACCAGAAAAAAAAATAACCGTACGTGCAATCTTCTTTGAAGAGTGTAGATTGAATATTGTACAAATTATGACTCCCAGGGGATGGGTGGGGCCATAATAGGCATCAAACTTTTAAATGGATATATGGAGGAACATCTTTTAAATTGTATTTCTCATATCCCTTAATTAGTCATATCAATATGCAAATATCCCCAGGAGATGTAGATTAACGTTTTTGATCTAATCATGGACGGGGGTAAGGTGGGCAACAATATGGAATCAACATTTGATACTGGTATACACATTCATAAACTTTGAACATGCATGCTGTAACAGTAACACGTCATGATTATTCATATTGTATACTTATTGTACAGTCAACTTGGTTCAAATTGTGGTTTCAGTATGCTGATTTCGACAACAATAGGGAATAGTGGTTTTGCATGGGAATATATACTTTAAACCCTTTAAAATAGAAAATATAACGAATATTGATAAATATCTTTAATCCCTATACACAATTTATGATATGACAAACACGGACCATGGATACGCGAGAGGCGGGATCTCTTTAATTTACTTATTGACCATGTTAACATGGTTGGCGACATTGACAAAATGATATATTAATGTCAAACTGTTCCTACCTCAATCATTCTACATGTAACATTAACATCAAAGTAATCCTACCAAGCCAGTAGTTTTTGGATGGGTCTCCAAATCCTTCCTTGTAATCTGCCCAATTCCTATAAAAATCTGTAGAACCATCCTGTCGTTTTTGGATAACCTGCAAAACATATGACCCACAGATTTGAACTTGATTCACAAACCCCAAAAAATGGCCCTTGAATTATGTAAAGGTAAATGTTTAAAATGAATATTGTGATCATAAATATGCATAGAATTTAGGGTATAACACATGTTAGACTTTATAAATAGGACCACAGCTTAATATTTTTACAAGATGTTATTTGCAATTTTATATAGAATAAGATTGTAAGAAAGTACGAAATGTGCGATGTGAATATTTTTATTGAAACGTTATTTTGCCATCTTGGGATATTTTGTGGTAAATTTTGCGGTAATACACAACTTGATAGAATTGCATGATATATGCCATTGCTGGGGACTGGACTTGACGACCAATATACGACAGCGTTTCAAATATGCTTATTCTCGTGTGTTAATTCAACTTCATTGAATGTGGTAAATCAACATTGGACATTGCTTTATGGACAATGATTAGGCCCACTGTATGTTAATATATATCCATTGATCAATGTCTTTTACTGTCCACCTTTGTATATAAATTGTAAAATCGTTGAGTCGAGTATAATTTATTTTGTTGGACTTAAACAGGTGCTTCCGACCGATAACAACGTTATGTTTAACTGTATAATTCAACACTATTTGAATACATTGTGTTTAATGTACAATTCGGAGATGTCCGTTATAGAACCGTGCGGTTTAATACAAACAATTTTCCCATCTAAGTACACTTTTCCACAAAGTTTATTTCTGAAAGAACCTTCGTTTTGAAGGTTAATTACTGTATAAGTGGTTATTTACGCTGAGGGTACACGTCTTTCCACGGCCAACATTACGAGTGGGACGAAAATGCGCAGTAACTGAATATAATATATATTACATCAAACATTTTAATTATACACATGGGGGAAATTTACGCACTTATTATGTGACCATGTTTTTGTGTAAAGCCCCCCTCCCCTGCGTAAACAAAATCCACTTTTATAGAACCTGTTTTTTAAAACAAGCTTATTACATATATTCTTAAACTTGCATTTAATTCAGTATTTGTGTATACAATCATGTTCGCAAAAAAGAAACAGTTGTGTTTTCTCATATTTACTATGTTAACTTCACTTTTACTATTTTTTCTATGTATTTATTGCACTCTATTTTTGTTTATATTGTTTGAAGTGATGAAGAGTAATTATTTTAATAAGATAAAGCACTATATAAGGACTTATGCACTGATTATGTGACCGTGTTATTTGTGTAAAGCCCCCCCCCCCCCAGCCCCCCCGCGTAAACTCCACTTTTACAGAACCTGGCTTTTTAAAAAAACAAACTTAATACATATATTCTTAAACTTAGATTATATAAATATTAAGTTGTGGTCCTATTTATAAAGTCTAATATGTTTTATACCATACATACCTATGCATATCTATAGGAGTTATGGGATTGATCACTGTTCGTTATCTTCACCTTGAATAAGCACTATATAAATGTTTAATAGTAATAAAATACAATGCAATGATAATAACAATAAATAAAATGATAATTTAAATTTTCATTTTTTAATGCAAGGTGACGATAACGAACAGTGATCAATCTCATAACTCCTATGAAATAAGTTGACCACTCTACAATGATGTCTGCTACCGCCATGTGTGACCTCTCCAACTATTGCATTTATAATGGATGTAAAACTTATACGGTACCAATTTTGATTCACCAGATGCGCATTTCGACAAATAATGTCTCCTCAGTGATGCTCAAGCCGAAATATTGGAAATCCAAAATAACAATAAAGTTGTAAGAGCTGAGAGGAAAACTAGAGTGCCGAAAACTGGAGCCAAATTCGTCCAAGGATAGAGCTATGCATGAGGGAGATATAAACCATCGATTCAGGTTATTTTACTATTCTTAGAATTATCTAATCTTTATCTGTTTTAACGTTGTTATTGAGCTGGAAATTTCTGATGCACAACTCAGATCCTTGATATATTTAACAAAGACTACAGCGGATTCCAACGTTAGTTTCACACTCCATAGAAGTCCGTGCAGTTTTTGTTTCTGATTTCTATGTACTCACCGTCCAGCCTCCTCCATCTGTAGTCATGTCACAGTACACTTTCTTTTTCTGATCATCGAGAATTATCGAATACACCCCATCTTTTCCTTTCACGCTGGGGTCACTTTGTAAAATCTCCATACAGCTCTTATGCCGCTCTGGAAGAAAGACATTATCACCTATTCATTGTTACCAATGATATACATTTGTAGCACTGGTCAATACACATGCAGTTTTTTGTATAACATCAGAATATGAAGGTTTTCCAAGGTTCGCTAGGCACGTAACATCGTTATTCAAACGCAAGGACCACCGAGAGAAGACGTTCACATTAAAATCGCCTGCAAATTCTTGACAAGGAGACATAGATTATACAAAACAAAAAGTATCTCTATCCAACTTATTTCAAACCTTCCAAAGAAATAAGGCAGCACAGATACAAGGGTACAATTTATAGGTTTAAACTACCATACCGTATTCATAACCTATTCAGTTCATTCTGTACTTCTACTTACTATATATATATATATATATATATATATATATATATATATATATATATATAAGCACAAAAACCCAATAACACCCTACTTTCTTAAAGTGTCGGATCTGAGAAGATACAAGGCCAGTAAAGAAATTTATAAAAGCACTGAAAAGGCCACGACACTGTTGGTTATTTAAAACTCAAATTTTCGACGCAACCCGCGTCTTTATCAAGAGACATATAATACATAAACAAATAACACGAAAAAAACGACAAGTATCAATAATCTACATTGGTAACAAGAGTGAGACACTTTTGTACTGAGTGATAAAAATGGTGGTGGTTTCGTTGTAAATCGTGTTTACTGACGGCGGTGTAGAGAGTTTGTACCATGGTCGGGTCGGGATGAAAATAGAATTATTCTTGAAAATTACAGAAATCAGATAAATTTGGAGGGAAAACTTCCAAAGCAATGCGATTATTGAATAAAATGGTGAGAAGATAATTGATAATATGGAGTGATTAAGTTCAAAACAATATTTGGTAGTCCGTACCATTGATGATTCGGATATGGTAAACTGCTGACAACGAAAAATAATATGATTGCCAGAAGAACACGAGTAAACAACAATGTCAATCAAAAGACACAGATCTAGCATTAGAATCTGTAATCCAAGAGGTGAATGGGAGATAAGTCTAAGGAAAAGATATGGTATTATATTTCAAGCTAATATATTTTTCAAGGTCAGACAAATTAAAGCCGCATTCTAGAAATTCTGATATCGCAACATAAAGAGCTATGCGAATCCGAACTTATGTTAATTTAGAATAATGTTTTACCATAGTTTAGAGGTCTCAAGATGATATATTAATGATATACTAGTCTTCAAGGTCAATATATTTTTTTCTTAATATCACCCCCGCGTCCTTATTTTAAAAAAAAAGACAACAAAAGCCGCACTGTCGAGACTAGAATATGAAAGTGAGAGAGAGGGAGAGTGAGAGCTATATAAATTCATAATTGTAGTGATTCCTTATGATGTTCTAACATAATTAGGAAGCATTGAAGGTCAAACAATAATCACAATTTTGGGAATATTCGTTATGGCTAAATTAAGGAACTCAAGGTCAGAGCCTTGAAACGAGGGAAACGAATTGTATTTATATTGATCATACAAAATAAGATATCTTATCGGAAGAATTATGGGAAATACGGATCCCTGGATATACTAGATTCGGGATCAGGTGCATAGGAAGTGTACGCATCCCCTGTCGACCGGTCACATCCACCGTGAACCTTGGTCGTGTCAAACCTAACATGGAAGGTTAGGGAGTTCCTGCTCCTTCGTTAAAATCATCAATGAAGAAATGAACAAGAAAACATCTCCGAATATCACACCGGTTCTTCATTGTTATCGAATCCTATTAACCCTTTTTCTACCGGTGTTGTAGAGTGACCCTTCCCCCATAATGAGACCCCCCCCCCCGGAAGCCTGGCTCTAGAGTGAGCCTTCCCCCTGGGGGAAGGCTCACTCTAGAGCAGGAGAACCCCCGGGGAAGGCTCACTCTAGAGCCAGACTTTCCCGTGGGAAGACCTACTCTATCACTAGTTGTAGAGTCAGACTACCACCCATAGCAGGACTTCCCCCTCCATTTATTCCTGGTAAACTACTATCACTTTAAAGAGATTGTTTAGACACCAGGACCTTTTTCAGCAGGGCATTAAATGATTTTGCTTAAGCCGTTCATCAAACCCAAGAGAAGGAAACGGTGAATAAAATACATTGAAATTGATAAGCCATTTTGTTTGACCCATAGACCTTGAACTTTGACCCACACAATACCTATGCCGTGGTTAGTTTTAGAAGTTTAAAAAATGAAATGAGGAAATGTCGAATTTATGTTTCTTCTCATCTGCGTACAAATATCGGTTATGCTTTTAAAAGTGTACAACTTCAGGTAGAGAGGTAGGTAAGTTAGTAGGTAGGGTACTTTTGAAATAAGACAATAATAGCTCAAAAAGTTCTTTGTACCAACCACATCCTTTACATCATTAAAGTATTGAATGTTTCATTTTGCAAAACTAAGTCATTCAAGTTCTCAATGCCTCTGTCAACCCAATTTGTATTAAAATTCGATTATTTAACATTGACAAAGTTTCTTATTTCTAAATTCAAATAATCTGTAACAGAAAGAGGGCTTTCTTTAACTCTTGATAGAGCTTTAAACACATCTTTCCAAAACACATTGTCAATATGATTTACAAATTCATTAAGTTTTCTTTGGATAGCTGAAAAATGAAATCCACATTTCTAAGATTTAAAATACAATGCAACATATGTTGCCATATACCCTCATTATCAGCAAGGTACCTTTTGACCCATTTCAGCTTAATATAAGATATATAAGATGCCAAATGTACCATATTTAGTCCCCCTTCATCATAATTACCCACAATTGTATTTCTTTTCAATTTTTCTATCTTGTATCCACAAATAAATTAAAAAAAATATTTTATTCAACTCTTCCAGTACTTGTTTATGTGGGTCAGGCAATGCTGAAAATAAGTGTATGAACTTTGGGAGTGCTAAAGTTTTGATAATTATGATTTTACCTATCGGAGTTAAATCTCGTTTAGTCCACAAACCTAGCAATTTTTAATGACATGTCTTCCAGATGTTTTGTAAATACTATTTCGAGGAGCTTAAAATTACTATTTCCCCATTTGATTTTCAGATCATTACACAAAGTTTCCGCCGAACCTGATTTGCTCCCCAACCAAATTGCTTGTGATTTTGAAATATTTAAATGTAGTCCAGAAATCATTTTAAACATATCAATAACTCTCATAGATTCTCTAAGTGATTTTCCACTGCCATCTAACGTTAAAAAGAGTCGTCTGCATACTGGCCTAATTTCTTTTATTTTCCAGCCACAGTTACACCCTTAATATTTCGATTTTCTTTAAGTGCTTTTGCCAACAATTATACTGTAATAATAAAGATATATGATGCCAATGGATTTCCTTGTCTACAGCCTCGTTCAAGACTGAAGAATTTATATAAGTTTCCATTGTTAATTATACAACTGGTACTAGAGGTGTATATAGTAAGAAACCATTTTACAATAGATTTCCCAAAAATTGAAGGACATGAGTGCCTTTACAATAAAATCCCATTCCAATGAATCAAACGCTTTTTCAAAATCTAATGATAATAACAATCCTGGCTGATTTTCCTTTCTTAGATAGTCAATCAAATCCTACAAAAAACGAGTGTTTTCACCAATAAACCGTCCCTTTATACAACCCTTCTGAGAGTCACCTATGATACTTGTTAGTACTTTCTTTAAACGATTTGCTTTGACACTAAAACCAATTTTGTAATCAGCATTAATAATGATATTGGTCGCCAATTTTTTTTTATATAGCGTCTATCTTTTTCTTCTTTGGGAGTGCAAGTTATTACACCTTGGGATTGAAATTAAAAGACAAATTGCTGATTTTAAAAACAATGCAAAGTACATCATGAATTGTTGAGTCCAAATCAGCGTATTGTACAGAAAATGAACTCTAGTTCTTATGTTAAATTTTCATATCAAGTTTTGAGGGAAAAGAAGTTCATACCCCAACAACTCAAAAGAGAGAAGGGGGAAGCTTATCTCAGTGAAACTATTTCAGAAAAATGTTGGGAATTTCATTATATGAATGCATCTTTATGCACAAAAGAAACAAAATTAATTTATTTTTAATACCGTATTCTTATGTGTTACATGTATATACACGTAGCTACAAACTCTTTCCTTCGCAAACTTAAACTTGTAGATAATGACTTGTGTTCATTTTGCTGATGTTGTTGATGACTGGGTGTATGTATCTGCCTTCTGGAGAGATTTTGTGAAATTGTACAATGCATTTGTCAAAGGTTATAAAATCACAAAAAGAAGTGTGTTACTAGACAATATTGATGGAAGTTGTTTGGAAAATGTTCTTCTTTTGTTAGCAAAAAACACATTTATTGCTCCAGATCACGGGACTCAAAACCCAAATTGTCAGATGCAATTAATTTGTTTAAATACTATAGAAATTTAGAAAAATATTGTCAAAATGAATTTCATAGCAAATCCAAAATGCTTGGTAAATGGGCATTGTATGATAATATAATGGACAAGTAGTTTGTTGAAAATCATAATACATTGATATGAAAAATAAAATAATTACCTTTATCTTTGAATGTGTATGTGTATATATGTATGTTTGTGTGTGTATATATATTTATGTGTGTGTATGTATATATTATACATGTATATATCATATATAAAAGTTACTGTTATTGTTGATACAGAAGGTGCACAGAGTAATTGCATGTATGAATGAGCGAGTGAAGATTACATTTTGAATGTTTGTATGTATAAATGTGTTGAAAATACAAAAATAAAACTTTTTTTTAAAGTAGGTAGATAGATAGGTATAGGTAGATAGGTAGAGAGGTAGATAGTAAGTAATTCCCTACCCGATAAACTAAAATGTATTTCATAGTTTGCATAGGAGGGGATGAAAACGGGGGTGTCCCTCTAGAGCGAGACTTCAAGAGAGTGTTATGGCTCTAGAGTGAGTCTTCCCCCTGGGGGTAAGGATTATTCTATAGCACGTCTGCTGGGGGGAGACTCACTCTAGAGCGAGACTACCGGGGGAAGGCTCACTCTAGAGCCAGACGTATGTGGGGAAGGCTCACTCTAGAGTTAGACTTCCGTGGGGAAGGCTCACTCTAGAGCCAGACTTCCGCAGGGGGGAAGGCTCACTCTAGAGCCAGACTTCCGCGGGGGGAAGGCTGGTTCTGGGGGAAGTGTTGCTCTAGAGTGAACCTTTCCCCTGGGGGAAGTCTCACTCTAGAACCAGACTTCCGGGGCAAGTCTCACTAGGGGGGGGGGGGGGGAAGTCTGGCTCTATAACACCGGCACTTTTTAATTTTTAAAGACTAAATGACAATATTTCAAAATTCGATTTTAATCTGTATGTGACCTGATTCAAGGGTAGGCATATGACATATAATTTTGTTAGGAATTTGACAGGGAACATTTTTTTTTTACAAAGTTCGTCATAGTATCCCATGACCTCAAAGAGGTATTTGGGGTCAAAGGTCATACAAGTGCATGTTTTTCAATCTTTTTTCTCTGAATATATATATTACAACCCCTCTTACTAGATCAGAGTCAAAAATAGGAAATTCTAAATGAATGAGCTGATGCGTCTTTTAAAATATTACAAAAAACACCACAATCAATTCAATAAATTTTATTGACAAATAAATAGTTTTGGTTGCTAAGTAAGAACACTTAGAATCCAATTTTGACCATAATTTGCCTTTCTGCATGCATTCGACACAATTTGAACATATTTACATAGCCTGCTGATCAGCAAATTCCCAATTATTTGGAAAATATAGCCTTATGACAGATCGTATTGATCTTCAAAGGTTTTTTTTAGCAAAAATTACGATCAACATGATGACGAGAATTAAGTCGAAGGTCACCGAGTCCGAAAGTCATATCATACATGCATTTAAATTACATGTGAATAGGTTTTGTTTTAGCAATTCGGTGTTCTCTCAATATGTTTCAATGAATAGAATAAACATTGCAACATCAATACAAATATCTTTTTACTGTTAAAATAAAACAATTCAAATTATTTGTATCAAATATATTTGGTTGCTAAGCAACAACACCACAGCGATTGCTATCAAAATATAATATACCTTTTCCCTCCCTAATTACAATGTATATGAATATTCAAGTACTTACATTCTATCACTAAATATAAATGTACTTGCATCATATGTAACAAAAACATACTTTTCATACTCAACTTTTTAAAACCGCGTGTGTTTGATTACACAAGTCATTTAACATATATTGATACAAAAATGAACACGCAATACAATATTCAAGATATTGAGAACTACAGACTTTAAAATATCAGCTTTATTTTCTTCAAACACGTAGACAAAATAACCATGTATTCTCTCAAAAATAATGCCTAAAGAAAAATAAAAAAACACAGCATATAAAAGAATTTATACAAATCAAATACGCAATGCCTGAAAAATGAGAATAAGCACAATTTCAGTGTTTTCATTTCATCAGAATTCAGATACTATAAACTACAGAAAAGAATTGCTAGTCAAGAATTAAATGGCTCAGATACAAAAATGGAAAAACAAATCACGCAATTTACAGTTTTCTAATTTTACCTGATGATTCATCACATTTTCTAACAGTCTCTCCATCTTTACAATTTCTCTCATTTGTGAGCCAAAGAACTTAACATGATTGACAAAAAATAGAAGTCTTGTAACTAGGCAACTTTTTCTTTCGTACAATTGCTTCAGCATTACAATATGTACAATATTTTCTTTTGTCTGCAAATCCCGGTAAACATTTACCAACAGTGTCTGAATCGAAAGATTTGTCATTCGAACCCATAAGTGAATATGCTAATGACTCTCGGAATTCAAGTTGTTCACAGTTTGAATTAAAGTTAGGAAAATTATTTTCATGAGCATTTCTAAATTCTTGAAACAGTATAAATGAATTCACAATCATGATGTCTTGTAAATGAAAAACCGGAACCTTCCACCAATGGTACTGTGACCTTATATAAGAAGAGATGTTTTAGATTTCATGTTACGCTGACAATGAGTGGTAGCAGATCCCTGGTGTAAAGGCGACATGAAAGTTACAACTTTATAATCTTTCCATTGAACAAAAACAAAATGTTCTATTTGAAACCATCTAAACTCACCTCTTTTGGCAACTTTCCCCCCACATTTTAACATCTCTTAGTTCTTCCGGTATGGAAATACTATTACATTTAAGAACTCCAATAAAATAAAGTTTTCTATATAGCAAATATTCCCCAAGAGGCAATGAAGTATATAAACAACCAATATACAATCTGTAACCTTGATCTGGAAGAGATTCACACAGTTTAATTGTTACATTGTCCGCAAGACCTTTAGTTTTATCTGCAAACTTAGTATTTTTTTATCCATGTAAACAACAAATCATATGTGTATCCAGACAGATTACATGCCACAACCCACAACTTAATGCCAAATTGTACCGGCTTGTCTTTAATAAACTGTCGTATACCAGAAAACTTGTGCTTTGAAGCCACTATCCTCTAATCTACTGCTATGTCCTGATGGGGCTGGTACAACTCCTTAGATTTCTTTTGGACATGGTCAAGTAGGATCTGAACACGGGTCAGTTTCTCTGCTGTTTACACATAAGTCAGACATGAAAACTTGTGTCATATAAAAAAAAAACTGAAACAAAAACCTATAAGTGAAAATCAAATGGGACAGGGTCCAATGTAAAAAGTTGAAATAACAAAACATTTTACATTTACTGTAGATATATTTTGTGTATAAGATGCAAACTTTTCTTGCTTAAATCATCAGTAATTCATGAAATCAAGTAGTCATAGATAAAAGCTGCTGTAATATGATTGTCATCTTCCACACCAAAATAAAAAGAAGTTAACCTTTGTCACTGGGTATTCTTGTAGAGGAAACATGTACAAGATGATCCCTAAAAATCTGAAAAAGAAGCTCACTCTTATACCATATTCAAATCAATCAATAAATTTTCCAACTTTAAACAAAAATAACTATAAAATGATAAACTTAAAATATAAAGCCTGTACAAGCTTTGTTATTTCCAAAATGCACACCTGTCATGATTGTTTAATGTGAAGCTATTCTCATTAAATTGATGCATACAAGATTTTCAGAATTAAAACAATATACCAGCAAGGTGAAGATAACGAACAATGGTCAGTTTCATAACTCGTATCAGCAATATACAAATATTGCATGTATTTGAGGGTAACATTAAAAATTTTCACTCTGAGAAAACCATTGTCAACCGAGACGTACCCGTGGTTGACAATGGTTTCTCGAGGGGTGAAAATTTCAATGTTACCCTCAAATACATGCAATATTTGTTTTATTATACTGAATATATTTTATGTTTATTGGAAAGCAGAAAAACTTAAGTCTGTTGATATTTGATCAATCATTGTCGTGCGATATTTTGTATTTCTATGCGGGTACTCGCGTTTATTACAAACGCTCAAACAACGTCGTCTAGCAATCTACGGCGAACCGTACGCGCATAAATTTGACGCATGTGATAATTTTTTTTATAATATCACCCGTTGTCAAGTACTGTTACCCGTTGCTAGATATTATCACCTTGGGTCGCGTGTTTTCTGTTCTCAGAGGGTAACAATATGTGTTTTCAAATGCTTCTCGACCAATCAGGTTCAAGTATTTTACATGAAAGTATAATAATACAAAATAGAGAGTTTGGCAAACACGGACCCCTGGATCAGGTGAACGGAGTTATTTGTAGTCAAAAGCAGTGTGCCAAGAATTAATACATTTTTTGCAATATCGTTCAAGATTTTAACTACAGGTTCCCACAGAAGACTGCGTTGCCAAAAACCTAATATATATATATATATATATATATATATATATATATATATATATATATATATAATACAATATATACAATTTATAATATGCAGAAAGCATGTTTTGACTCAAGTTTTTTGCATAAAGGCTAGGCATGAAATAATTTTTCTGTATTTAATTTGAATTCAATATATTTAAATTTCCAATTCATCATAGAACATATTGCAAGAAATTCCATTTGCACAAAGCCTAATGCATAGTTATTAGTTTATCCTCCAACAAAGGACATTACAAGCCCCGTTAATATTTCCTTTATATTTGCCACTAAGATATGAGTTAAACAAAATACATTGAATTCTTTGTTGTTCAAGGATATTCACGACATAAGCCACAGTGCTCAATCACAGCAGCATAATCCCTAGACCTGGGACCACTAATTTCACAATTTAGCTTGTGTAAAAAAGATTAATGTTAAATAGAGTTATTAAATTTGACATCTTTTAAGACCCCCCCCTCTCGTAATAGCTTTTTAAATTCAAAGGCTTGATATACCGGTACATGGTAATTCCTGAAATTTGCCAGAACCTCTGAATATGTGAGACAGACTCTTGTGGAAAAGTAAAAATGCATCTCTCAGACAAGTTTTAAAAAACAAGCATCGGTACTCTCTCTCTCTCTCTCTCTCTCTCTCTCTCTCTCTCTCTCTCTCTCTGGGGGAGGGGGGTATGAATTGTACACATCCATGTTCATTCAGCTGCTATCATGATTTCGCTACCAATATCTTTATGTAACTATTTGATATGTGAACATTTTCATTCACGAATTTTGAGTTCAGTTTATCATTATGTACGTACACTATTTACAAAGCGCACTAACACTGAAAACAAGTTTACTCACATGTTATCAATAATGAACGCTGGATCATTTTCATCGTCGTCCAGTACATCTTGCAACAACAAATCTAATGCATCTTCCTCGTTTGATGATATGCAGTCGTTTTCCATTGGTCAACTTTCGTCTTTAATAAACTGTTTAAATTTTTTGCGTGCGTTTGTTTATATGTTGATATCACCGTCATACAAAGAAAAATCCGTTTAGTATCACTTTTCCGGGACTACTTTCCCCTTCTATTTGATTGCGTAGAAATACATGTTATAAGCAATCAAATTCGAATTATTTCTTTTATTTTTCTTTAAATTCAAAATTGGTATTCTGATTATTTTTTATTACATACATGAATATGTTTGATAACATTCACGGCAAAACAACAACAAAAACATTTTTGTAAGTACTACACGGTACACATGTAATGTCGCCAATAATTTCAGGCAAACGGGATTTTTTTTTCGCTCAAGAATGTCAAAATCAAACTATCGTATTTATAAAACTATGCAACATAAGTTGATCAAATAAAAAACATCCAAATGAAAAATGTATGTAGTTTTATCAACCAGCATTACTTGTGCCAATTTGACTCTATAAGTAATTGAAAATGTCCAGTTTAATAAGAAATATCAAAATTTCTACCTTAAGAACTGTTATGTGCAAGAAATATTTTTTTTCCAATTTAGTAAGAAGAAGAATTTAAATATTTTTTTATATTTCTAAGAGTCTAAGCTTGATGTTTTTCAAATATGTAAAACTTTTAGATATCCAAGGAAAAATCATCTCATTGTACAAAATATGGAAGTTGTGTAAGATCGTGGTTACGTTTACACAAGATATACATATTCGCTTTGATGGTAAAAAAACTGGCCTTTACAATAAATTGTAAGGAAAATTTTCAAATCATCTAAAACTATAATAAATGTCCTGAACATGGGTATGTAACATTGATGCATATCTTATATCTTTAACTGCACAACGATTACTTAAAGTTTTGTTTTCCTGTATTTACGCGCTATCGTTCATATTGAACGATGGGGTAGAAAAAGGGTTAAGCAATGTAATAAAAGTTCTTGTATTAAAAAAAAATACCGCATTTCAACTTTGTTGTCCACTGTCCGTGTTGTGTGCAAACAAACATCCGTGAACCAGACTGAATGTAATTTTGATAACAGTCAAGTGTCATGAATCTTTGAATTCCAATCCCATCCCATCTGCCGACGCTGCTCAAATTCACTCCCTCCTGGGATGGAATGCCACAATCTGGTAACAATGAAAATACTGTAAAATATGTGTTTTGAGTTGGTCTATATTTCATGGTTAGCAATTGTATTCCGTTGTCATCTTTTAAATATTTCACTTTAATTTGTATGTTCTTGGATATTGGCAGTCAGGGTTACTCACGCTCACAGTGGAAAGTAACGAGAAAAAAAAAATGTTTGAATGGAGAGTATAATTTATTACCTGATAAAACACATTCAAACTTGGCCACTGGTAAGGGTTTGCATTTTTCATTGATGGAACAATTGGATGCCGAACAAAAAGACACCATACCCTGTAACAGGAACAGAACAGATGTAAAAATTCTGTGTATAACTGTAGTGTAGATATCTGTCTATAACTGTAGTGTAGATATCTGTCTATAACTGTAGTGTAGATATCTGTCTATAACTGTAGTGTAGATATCTGTCTATAACTGTAGTGTAGATATCTGTCTATAACTGTAAAGTCGATATCTGTATATAACTGTAGTTTGGATATTTGTCTATAGCTATAGTGTATATATCTGTCTATAACTGTAGTGTAGATATATGTCTATTACTGTAGTGCGTCTGTCTATAACTATAGTGTAGATATATGTTTATAAATATAGTGTGGATGTCTGTGTATAACTGTAGTGTAGATATCTGTCTATATATGTAGTGTAGATATATGTCTATAATGGTAGTGTAGATATCTGTCTATAGCTGTAGTGTAGATATATGTATATAACTGTAATGTAAATATCTGTGTATAACTGTAGTGTATATATGTATCTATAAATGTAGTGTAGATATTAGGCTTGCTCAAGTCTCTATGTTTTATAATCAGTGCTCTCTTTAATACTTTTGATAATGCCAAACCTGGTGACATTAAGTATGGAAGAGAGCAGAGAAACACAGTAAAATTTGGATGAAATTGATAGTGTAATACAAACAACATAGATACTTGAGCAAGTCTATGTAGATATCTGTCTATAACTTTAATATGGATATCTGTTTATAACTGTAATGTGGATACCTATTTATAAATGTAGTGTGGGTATCTGTCGTCTATAACTGTAGTTTAGATATCTGTCTATAACTGCAGTGTGGATATCTGTCGTCTATAACTGTAGTGTGGATATCTGTCTATAACTGTAGTGTGGATATCTGTCTATAACTGTAGTGTAGATATCTGTCGTCTATAACTGTAGTGTAGATGTCTGTGTATAACTGTAGTGTACATATCTGTCTATAACTGTAGCGTGGATACCTGTCTAAAACTGTAGTGTAGATATTTGTATATAACTGTAATGTGGATATCTGTTTATAACTCTAGCGTAGATATCTGTGTATAACTGTAGTGTGAGTATCTGTCTATAACTGTAGTGTAGATATCTGTCTATAACTGTAGTGTAGATATCTGTCTATAACTGTAGTGTGAATATCTGTCTATAACTGTAGTTTAGATATCTGTCTATAACTGTAGTGTAGATATCTGTCTATAACTGTAGTGTAGATGTCTGTGTATAACTGTAGCGTAGATATCTGTCTATAACTGTAGTGTGGATATCTGTTCATAACTATAATGTGGATATCTGTCTATAACTGTGGTGTAGATATCTGTCTATAACTGCAGTCTAGATATATACAGGATATTCATATGGCGTGTTTTGATATTTGGTTTATCCAAAGATTTGATATGGTGTATTTATTCGCGAAGATTGCCGATATCACCATATCAGTGAGCAATATTTTAAAATACACCATATCAGGGTTATAAGAATGCTCAATAATCTACAATGAAAAGTGAGCGTGTTTGTACATTTGGATTTTATTTACTTAGTTTTTATGGATCTGAGGGAAATCCTGAGCCACTTTAAATAGGCCTAGGCTAGTAAATAAAGCTTTTGAGATGAGTTACAATCAATATGCTCAAGAAGAAAAGAGACTGTGAATACTTGGTACCGCAGCATGTTGAGGTTCTATCGATTATGCTTGTCCAGTAGACGGTCGATTCCTTGTCGATGATAATATTTTTTCTTATCGTAGTTTTTGAGTAGTTATTGACCGAGTTGGCATTTTTATGGCCGGTGTCTTGCATGATATGTCAGTGGGGGCAACATAATGTTTATTTTGCTATTAAATAAAATCTAAAAAAAGAAAACCAGTAGTGTGGATATCTGTCTTTAAGTATGATGTAGATATCTGTAAATAACTGTAGTGTAGATATCTGTCTATAACTGTAGTGTAGATAACTGTCTATAACTGTAGTGTAGATATCTGTTTATAACTGTAGTGTAGATATCTGTTTATAACTGTAGTGTAGATATCTGTCTATAACTGTAGTGTTGATATCTGTCTATAACTGTAGTGTAGATATCTGTTTAAAACTGTAGTGTAGATATCTGTCTATAACTGTAGTGTAGATATCTGTCTATAACTGTAGCGTAGATATCTGTATATAACTATAGTGTAGATATCTGTTTATAACTGTAGTGTAGATATCTGTCTATAACTGTAGTGTAGATATCTGTCTATAACTGTAGTGTAGATATCTGTCTATAACTGTTGTGTAGATATCTGTTTATAACTGTAGTGTAGATATCTGTCTATAACTGTAATGTTGATATCTGTCTATAACTGTAGTGTAGATATCTGTCTATAACTGTAGTGTAGATATCTGTCTATAACTCTAGTGCAGATATCTGTCTATAGCTGTAGTGTAGATATCTGTATATAACTGTAGTGTAGATATCTGTGTATAACTCTAGTATGGATATCTCTTTATAACTGTAGTGTAGATATCTGTGTATATATGTAGTGTAGATATCTGTGTATATATGTTGTGTAGATATCTGTCTATAACGGTAGTGTAGATATCTGTATATAACTGTAGTGTAGATATCTGTCTATATATGTAGTGTAGATATCTGTGTATAACTCTAGTATGGATATCTCTTTATAACTGTAGTGTAGATATCAGTATATAACTCTAGTGTAGATATCTGTCTATAACTGTAGTGTAGATATCTCTCTATATATGTATTGTAGATATATATGTATAACTCTTGTATGCATATCTGTTTATAACTGTTGTGTGTGTATGTATATATGAATGACTGTGTATAACTGTAGTGTGGATATCTGTCGTCTATAACTGTAGTGTGGATATCTGTCTATAATTGTATTGTAGATATCTGTGTATAACTATAATGTAGATATCTGTCTATAACTGTAGTATAAATAGTGTGGATATCTGTTTATAACTTTGATGTGGATATCTGTTCATAACTATAATGTGGATATCTGTCTATAACTGTAGTGTGAATATCTGTCTATAATTGTAATGTAGATATCTGTCTATAACTGTAGTGTCGATATATGTCTATAACTGTAGTGTAGATATCTGTCTATAACTGTAGTGTAGATATCTGTCTATAACTGTAGTGTAGGTGTCTCTCTTTAACTGTAGTGTAGATATCTGTCTGTAACTGTAGTGTAGATATCTGTCTATAACTGTGGTGTGGATATCTGTCTATAACTGTAGTGTTGATATCTGTCTGTAACTGTAGCGTAGATGGGTGCGGACAATACTTGTTTAATACTTGTTTAAAGTGACACTGCTCAGAAAATATCGCTTGTTTTACAGGCTATCAGCGGACATATACATAATGCATTATTCTTTACTAAATCTGAATGTATCGGGTAGTTCTTTGTTTTTCATCCTTGTACAAAACTCCAAATTACACAGAGCATTTTTATCAACTAGTAAATCTAAATAATCGCAATATGCATTATAATTGAACTTTTAATAAATCTATTTACAGTTATAAAGATATTAAAGGTCTTCATATTTGTCCATGTACTTATTTCAACAAATATAATAGCAAAAACTAAATAAAATGTTAAAATTAATTGTCATTGTTAACTTATGAAATACGATGCTACCTGCCTGAAATGTACGACATTTTATCTCATATTTAAAACTGTGATATCGTCATATCAATCCAGTGCTGGTTCCTTGGTTATTCAACGGATTGAAATTGAGGCTTAAAAAGTATTAGAATTAAGGATACATAGCGAATTGAATATCCTTGACATGGATTACAGAAGTGAATTACTTAAGAGAATAAATAAACATGCTCCGGTCCTTGATTTCCCAACCTTCACGCTTTTTCTTTATATATTTTTTTCACGTATGTAATACTTACTATTTTGTTTGGACCATCTGAGCTTTTATTTGGTATATGTAAAACTTATACGGTACCAATTTTGATGTACCAGATGCGCATTTCGACAAATAATGTCTCTTCAGTGATGCTCAACCGAAATGTTTGAAATCCGAAATAACTATGACGTTTTAGATCTAAATATAGCCAAAAACAGCGTGCCAAACAAGTGGAGCCAAATTCGTCCAAGGATAAGAGCTATGCATGAGGGAGATAATCCTTAATTTTTAAATGAATTTCTAAATTTTATAAGAGCAATTAAATATACATCCGTATTTTCAAGCTAGTAACGAAGTACTTAGCTACTGGGCTGTATATCGTCATAAAGCGGCGAAACGAATTTAGATCAATGTTTGATTAATGCATTAATACAAGTAACAGAAAATTTTTTATTGCGTTTTAAATTCTGTAGTCTTTATCATAAACATCAATGTTAGTTATTTTCAAATTTTCATTCGTTTCCAGCGTTAAGATAAGACGTGTTAATAATTTAACATAAAACAGATTTATTATTTATTAACTCACCTATATGAAGTTTCCCCAATACATTACATGTACGGAAATGATGAAATTAACGATCAATAATTAATGTCATATTAATGAAGATAACGCACAGCAGTATATATATATATATATATATATATATATATATATATATATATATATAATTTCTTTTCGCAATGATCGGTAAAAGTATAGATAAAAAGTGAAAAACATACATGAAGACGTTTAGTAAAGCTTTAGCACGTTCAAATCTTTAAAGATTTGAAATGAAAGCGCTAAAGCTTTACTAAACCTTTGTTTATTCCGTTTTTTATTAATTTCTCTTGTCAGTGTCTTTGTAAAAGCTATGTATACAACCTTGTCATCATTATTGTACATATTGTATCTTTTTTATCTTGCACATACCAAAAGTCGGCTGTGTTTTTATTTCCTTTTTTCTTCTCATGTAATAATTCATGGCGTTGTACCATGACGTCATAATGATCTTCGTTAAAGCATCAATACAATTCGTCACGTTTAACGTCATAGTTAAATTTAATGTGTAACTAAGCAATAATGTCATAACTCTTGAAAATTGAAAATGAAACCGGTTGAGCAAAGTATTGACATATTTGTGACTTTATATTAAAATGGAAAAAAAAAAAAGAAAAAATATTTTGCAAGTAAATAATCCGATTTAGACTTGCTTTGTTTTTATCTATGAAAACTAGTGATTTCATGATTCCACCATACTGTTGGACCGCCATATACCGTAGTGATTATTCTAACTAAAGTCTACGCCGGCTCAATATTTTGATCGTAAATATTACCTGAACAGTTTCGATGTTTGATAACGTATGTATAAAGTCAGTGTTTGAATTTCAGGGCATGAATTTCGCAAGATTTAAACCACAGTAAAAGCATCAAAAGATATCAAGGAGAAATGAAGATTTTGGCCTGCTAACAAAACAGTAGCTACCTTGAACCTGGTCAACAAATATGAAATTATACTCACAATATCCCAATCTTCCTTTTCACTGTAGGTCCAACCCGGACTTTCCACAAATCTGTCACGGGCTGAAAATCTGTTTTCATAGTTTATTTCACAGAAATTTGCTCCTTTGTAATAACTCACTGATTTACATCGTGTTGTTTTCAAACACTCCTCAGCACAGTCTAAAATACTGAACTCCACAAAAGAGGTTATTGTCTTTCTATCCAGTCTGTATCCATATTGTAACTTTGAGTAACTTTCTTGGAAACGGGCATCGCAATACAAAATGACATTCATCACAAGCACCAGAGTCTGCTTCCTTGTCATTTTAGCAGTCATTGTGTAAGTTTGTACAATATCTTAGAAAGCAGTTTGGTTGTACAACACCTGGTGGAGTTTGGTGTATGCTGTAACTCTTTCCGTGAGATATAGGAACGCTTAATGTAACTGCAATTAATCATTAACTGGAAATGTCAAAAGACACGATTGCGTCTCGTTATCTATTGTTTGTGTTTTCATGACTGGAAAAAAGAGCAACGGTTTTTCCGAGTAGTTTTATCATTTATTCATCGTTATTTGAATACCCGCCAAAACGGGTGAGTTCCGATAGTGAATGCATGGGTTTATATCCATAATTATTTATTAATACCTTTAACTTTAGATTTCGTTATTTATTTACACATTATTGATTTTAACAACAATAGAGCCAATACTTTTGAAACATTTTGATCATTAACCGGTTTGCAACATTTACTGTATTTCAAAGAGTCCGAGTCCACACTTGCACTAGATCTCTCAAACCCAGGGTCACAGAGTTTACACTTCAAGAGGAAGGATTCATGATTAATGTGTTGAAACTGTTTGGTCTAAAGCAGCTTGGTACACATGCGTGAATCCAGTCTTTTTAAGAGGAGTTTCACCCCAAGAAAATTTTAGTAACAAACAGTGATCAATCTCATAACTCCATTAAGTAATA
Organism: Ostrea edulis; assembly: GCF_947568905.1. Lineage (NCBI taxonomy): Eukaryota > Metazoa > Mollusca > Bivalvia > Ostreida > Ostreidae > Ostrea > Ostrea edulis. The sequence goes on along the minus strand of NC_079170.1, from coordinate 8,144,108 downwards.
CAAAATAGATAATTGGGCAAACACGGACCACTTGAAGAACCAGAGGTGGGATCACGTGCCTAGGGGGAGTAAGCATCCCCTGTCGACCGGTCACACTCCTCGTGAGTGAAAGGTGAATCCTATATCCTGATCAGCTAAACAGAGCAATCCGGAGTCAAAATAACAGTCTAACAATTTGTATGAAAAACGTCAGACCGTATTTGACCCAATGATGCGTTGTATTGGTAAACTAGATCGTTATAACGACCATAGAATTTGCAAAATGCTGACGTTAATCGCGACTGTTGAAACCCCTGTACCATCAACTTGTTTGTCAGTAGCTTGTCTCGATTTGAAAATTGACCATACGTAGAACAAGCTATTGTGTATCGCATCAGCTGAGAGATACAAACACCAAATGCAGGTGGTCATGGAATATTGTTATATACGTATGGGAAGTTGACGATGGAGAAGCTGAAATCATCCTGTTTATCATACAGTTACGTTGTTAGTTTGTCATTACTTTCAAAGAAATATATAATTATGAAGCAGAAGAGGACGATTTCTGTGGTGTCTTATTTCGAGCTCACAGGGATATATCGAATTGACATATGAATGATTGATTGATTGTATCTTGCTTAACGTCTCTCTCGAGATTTTTTCACTCATATGGAGACGTCACCAAGACCGGTGTAGGGCTTCAAATTCAGGCCTTTGTTCGGCGCTTACGGCCTTTGATCAGTGAGGGTTCTTTAGCGTGCCACACCTACTGCGACACGGGACTTCTGTTTTCAAGGTCATCTCCGAGGACCCGTGACATGTACACCTGATGCCGAGCGTTGGAACTGTCAGTACCTGTTTAACGACTATATGAATGAAAGTTATTATTGTGAATAGACACAACGTTGTCGATATATCTAAATGTTGAATTGAAGGCCACAGCAAGAGATTGTTTCTTCTCACGTAGAAGTTTTTGAATAAATTCTGCTTCATATGATTATAAAGACAGGTCAGGTAACAAAGGTGTGCTCATGGGAATTCGAGTAGACTTTTCAAAGACCTGATCACCAAAGACCACGAATATATTGTCAATGGGGAACTCTAGCTTATCTTTTACTTTAACTTCAGAGTACTTGTACATTTTACGATCTCTAAATATCATCGCCCAATTATGCTTATATTCATAAATTGAATAGCTTTATTTTGACACCCACAGGTAAGGTACGAAAACATCTCAGTTGCCAAAACTGCTAGTACCGCAATATTACTGAATAGACTAGTGCAGTTGACTTGAGACATATGTGTTCAATTGTATCCATGTTCAGTTACATGTAAAACTTATACGGTACCAATTTTGATGCACCAGATGCGCATTTCGACAAATAATGTCTCTTCAGTGATGCTCAACCGAAATGTTTGAAATCCGAAATAACTATGAAGTTTTGGAGCTAAATATAGCCAAAAACAGCGTGCCCAAAAAGTGGAGCCAAATTCGTCCAAGGATAAGAGCTATGCATGAGGGAGATAATCCTTAATTTTGAAATGAATTTCTAAATTTTATAACAGCAATTAAATATACATCCGTATTTTCCAGCTAGTAACGAAGTACTTAGCTACTGGGCTGTAGAGACCCTCGAGGACTAACAGTCCACCAGCATAGGCCTCGACCCAGGGGTCATAATGTAAAACTTATACGGTACCAATTTTGATGCACCAGATGCGCATTTCGACAAATAATGTCTCTTCAGTGATGCTCAACCGAAATGTATCAGATTTTAATCAACGATCAATATTGAGATGCTTCAAATCCGTGTTACTATATTATCAAGTCAAAGTGTGTACCTACACAGTTCAATCAGAATTTTATAAATTTGAAACTTACACTCTCCTAATTCAGAGGAGGGGACAGTTGCCCAGTATGCAGTAAAATAACAAATAATGATCATTGTGAATAAATACAAGATTGCATAGGACATTTCTTCAACAGCTGATAAATTTTTGTATGAAAATGAGTTTTAATAGGGCAATGCACACCATTACTTACACTATGACCCTGTATATATACACACTGATTTTTACTACGGATAACTCCGTTTACCTGGTCAGGATATAGGGCTCACTGCGGGTGTGACCGGTCGACAGGGGATGCTTACTGCTCCAAGGCACCTGATCCCGCATCTGGTGTATCCAGGGGTCCGTGTTTGCCCAATTATTTATTTTGCATTACTTATAGGAGTTGTGAGATTGATCACTGTTCGTTATCTTCACCTTTCTTTCATATGCATGATCATTGATGGATGATTTCATGTATAATGCTTGATGATGATGCCATGAGTAAGGAAGAACTTTGCTAACATAGAAAAATATGTATTGGGACATTATGTACATAATGTTGTGTATGTGTTATGAGAGGCTGTTTTAATGACTCAAAACTACACAAGAACATGTAGATTTGCATTAATTTCCTTGTTATAGATTCCCTCTGTATCGTCAACGATATTGTAACCTTTCAGGAAATATTATAGTTGGCAACTATTTTGTTTTGTTTATTATCACCGGAAGTGTGTTTGTATGGAAGGACACCCATGGGTAGATAACCCCACGTTTTTATTCAGTATGTTATATCTCAATAATGTTGGACTCATCAATGTGTAAGTAGATCCATGTAGATTTAATAATCATAAGTTCTATAGTTATCAGATGTAGACTGTTATGGGATGTTGAGGAACTATGGAATGGCTTTTCAAACTAACTTGTAGGATTTACCTTGGTGTGAAAACTACAGAACAAAGTTTTGTCATGAATTTGGTAATTTTTATACTTTCATTTGTAGGTTGAAACACTTGGTGTATTATTTTATTGTTGAGCTTTCAACAAAAATAAGATGAACAATTAAGGTAATGTTTTGGTTATTTGCATAGCCTTTACCATGATATTCATCATTAAAGGTTGCTGAAACATATCTTATTTGTATGTAGTATTTATCAAAATATGAATATTATTTTGATGATAATGGATATCAATACTTTTAGTACAATTACATATATCGAGTACAAAACCTCCTGCGGTGGTGTACGATGATCATTATCAAATTTCCAATCACTATCTAAGTACTAAAAACTTTATTTAGATCAATACCTGACTAGTAAATAAGTTCCGGTCGCAGTCATCGTGGTTAAGAATCTTTTATTATGTTTATAGACACACAAGAGTCCGCAATTTTATCAATAAATTAGAAATATATGAGAAATGGGCAGATATACTATCAGTGAGTTCTCATTGAGATGAAGTTATGGCAACACCAAACTGAAAATAAGTGACATGATTTTGAGTGCATAAAAACATTTGTTACAATAGGAAAAATAATAAATCTATATAACATTTTTATGATGAGGAAAGTGGCCAATATCATAGATAAACTCCATGCTAATTCCGCTTGCATCTTGTGAGAATTTCATGAACTGCTTCACCCTTCTCTGGTCGTACAAAGTTGGGACAGAGAGGCGGAGGAGTATCCCTACAGAATCACAGTGAGGCATTGTCGAACATTCTCGAGGAGTGGTGGCTGCAAGTGTGAGGCTGTCAACATAACCTGGAATAAAAATAGAAATACATTTTGTAGGATGTACTGTTCACAGATTTTAAGAATGCATTTAGTCAAAATAAGATCATGATATAATACATTATTTTTTGATCTTGTCTTATTAACCTTTGAATTAATACATATGGCATTGTATATATATTGTGTAACACCCCTCCCCCTCCTCCGAAAAAAACCCACTTGATTTGTTTACTTGATAAATATACAGTTTACATGCTTATAATTAGCTACGAAAAGTACTTGGCGCCTTCACTTTTCTGGCTGTATAATCTCCCCCTTTTGCTTTGGGAATGTTATTTTGTATTGAGCATCCTCCTGTTCTTTGACTGCCAGGGGTTTTGTCGAGTTCTCATTGAAGTACAGTCCAGCCAATACCAAACTGAAGATTAGTTCCACACAATTCTAATTCCTTATAGATATACAAAATCTTAACATTCTGTAAGGAAAGTGCTATTTTGGCAATTCATGCTCAGTAAATGAAACATCTTTTTAATAAAAAAAAAGCAATAAATATATGTAAAATCGTGTTGATGAAAGGCAAAATAACGAACAGTTATCGTCTCATAACTCCTATAAGCAATACAAACACACAAACTTACCGGCTATGCATTCCATGGTAAGAGAAGCTGTGCATTTTAGGCGCAAATTGATTAGTGGCCGAATGGTATGCCTCCAAGTTTGCTGTTTGTAATGATGACGACAACATTGGAATGCCCTTCCTCATTTGACGGCTATTTCAGTATATCTTCCAATTTTGTTGTATCTTTGGTACCTACAGAAATTGAAGTAAGAGTGAAGGTATGAAAGGTGAAGATAACGAATAGTGATCAATCTCATAACTCCTATAATAACCACAATATAGAGAGTTGGGCAAACACAGACCCCTGGACACACCAGAGGTGGGATCAAGCGCCTAGGAGGAGTAAAAATTCCCTGAGTTTGGTATCATTTCAGGACCAAAAAAAAAGATACACGAAATTGGTAGTAAACAGCAATCTCCTACAAAATGTTACCTTGTCTCAACCACTTCTTCTGTCGATTGTTGGTACTAAGGTCATCATGTTCACATTGCTGGAAAAGTTATCCATGGCTATGGTAAATAGTTTGGATATGGTTGGAGATGTTTGTCCACTTTTCCCACTTGAGTTGTTTTTCTTCTTCTGGAGGTGATGACGGTACCCAATACAAATGGTTTACAAACTCTTGATCCACTTTGTAAGGTCTTGACAATCTTTGTCCTTGCTGAGAGCCACAAGTTTTTTTCTTCAGACCTGAAACAGTCAATTATCTTTGCATTTAAACAAAATCAACAATAAACTTCAAATCATTACTTGAAATAGAGCCAACAGTGTGAAAAAAACACGATAACAATTGAATTAAAGAAATTAAAATAAATGTACATTTGGCAGCATGCCAAACATCTATGCTGTGTCTGGTATATTTTCCCTGACCCACTTGACCATTTGGAGATGTCGATCGCTGACAAAATGACTGATGGATATGCCATTCTGTTCCAAAAACTGATGTCTCTAACCAAGCCCGCCCCCTTTCCATCCGACAACGTCCTCCGACTTCATTGCTCTATAACAGAAAAAACAGTATGCATTTAAGGCACTGCAATATTGCGAAGAAAACTCCTCAGTCAAAATAGCAAGTCTAAACACAAATTGAAAGTTTGTCTTTTTTTACTAAGATTGCATTTAAAAATAATATCTCAATTGTAAATAAGTCATCAGAATTACACAAACATCTTATTGATTGAATGAATATACCTGAAGAAGTTGCAGATCTACCAATTGATTTCTCTTGAGGTCCATTAGAGTATTAGAGCATAACTTGTCCGCCATGATAGCTTTTTCTATAACCACCAATGCACGCGCGCCACCTAGCGAGTAATGCCGACGACGGAAATTATTGTTGAGGCTGCGCCATTTTATCACCTTATTAACTTTGTATCGTATTGATTCCATGAACAACTTTGTAACAGGCACAATGTCCTGGGGTATCTGTACGACCCTCTCCATCCAAATGCACTGATTCACCCGACTCCAAAACCTCGTCAACATAGGCAGATGGAAAGTAATAGTATTGAGGAACATAAGGCAATGTTTCAAAATGTTACATTCTTTCTTATATAATGCACATGTAGCTCTGCATTTAGAGAAATTGGAAGTTTTTAATGACATCCAAAATTGAATACAGAAGTATATAGCTGAGACAACAAATGAGGATTTATGCAATACTATAGATTATTGAATACGTCAAAGTTATTACCTGGAAATTCTTCCAAACGTCAAGAACAGCAGGGTGAAGATACATCTGCTGGTGGTACATAAAGGTCCTGATTGATATGCCAGCCATGTTCAGGAAGTTGAACATCCGAATTGATTTTGATGGCAGCGACCCAGAAAACAGCAAGCCACAGGATATTTCAAAGTTCCCAGCTTGAACAGCACCAATGAAGAGTTTGCTACTCCAGGTCCTGTCTAAACCACAATGTCCACAGGTTTGGCTAATGGAGATAAACAATCCCTTTCCTTCGATACGCAAGAGCTTGTTTTGCATGTAGTCAGGTTTTAAATCGACGCAAGCTACCGTCAAACAAGTCGATTGAAGTCAGTATTTTGCAAATTCTATGGTCGTTATTACGATCTAGTTCGTCAATACAACCTATCAGTGGGTCAAATGCTGACTGACGTGTTTCATACCGATTGTTAGACCGTTCTTGGCACACTGATTTTGACTACCGATAACTCCGTTTACCAAATCAGGATGTAGGGCTCATGGCGGGTTTGACCGGTCGACAGGGGTTGCTCACTCCTCCCAGACACCTGATCCCACCTCTGGTATACCCAGGTGTTTGCCCAACCTTCTGTTTTGTATTGCTTATAGGAATTATGAGATTGATCACTGTTCGCTACTTTCACCTCTCATGTCTATACAATATCCCATTATCATCTGCATGCGGTGATTATGGCAATCAACTTATTCATTCCACAAAAGCATGCTCCGTATATAATCACTTTCTAAATCGAGACAGGCTACTTACAAAAAGTTTATGTTACAGGAGTTTCATATTGTGTTGAATACATTCATTCAAGATAATGTTCACGTTGTTTGTAATTTTGTTGTCCCCTTGAATTTTAAAATCTTGAACGGAGATTTGGAATATAAATTTGTCGAAATAAGCATATGTTGCATTAAAATTGGTACTGTATTAGTTTTACATTACGACCCCTGGGTCGAGGCCTCTGATGGTGGACTGTTAGTCCCTGAGGGTCTCTACAGCCCAGTGGCTAAGTCCTTCGTTACTAGCTTGAAAATACGGATGTATGTTTAATTGCTGTGATAAAATATATAGATTCATTTCAAAATTAAGGAGTATCTCCCTGGTGCATAACTCTGATCCTTAGACGAATTTGATTCCATTCTTTGGAACTCTGTTTTTCGTTTTAGTTCTTACAAATTTATTGGGTTTTTTTTTTCCGGATTTCCAATATTTTGACTTGAACATCACTGAAAAGATATTATTTGTCGAAATGCGCATCTGGTGCATCAAAATTGGAACCGTATCAGCTTTACATAGAAACACATGAAAAGATTGAAAATAAGGAAAATAAGGAACACCATCTAACTCATGCATACGAAATATATAGAAATGCATACAGGCACCATGTATGAACCATGTATATATAGAACGTGCACCCCTTCATGTTCAAAGAGATAACGGAATATTATGAATCTTTTGTAAGAAAGTTTGTTAAATTAAATTATTTAATTTTGTTTAGATTAGAAGAATTGTTGTGGATTTAACCACATTAAAAAAGTTGGTAAATTAAAACCAAATAGGTCTGCTTTATCAATGAACACAAATGCCTCACATTCTCTGATTCTGTCATGCAAGCATATTTTTTATTCTCTAAAGCTAACATAACATGCCGGAAATGCTTGTTAAAATGAAAAAAAATTCTGATGTTTACTTATAAATATGTGTAAAATGATAGAAAACACAGCCTCAGAAATATATTTCTCATGTTTTCTGAAAAACTTGCGCAACAAAACTCCTAATTAACTTCACGGAATTGGGTGACCATTATGGATAAGTCATGATCCGACTATTACATTTCTCTTCCTAAAAAAGAAGACACTTCCTCAGGCATTTTTCAAGACTGCTGCTAGCATTGTGTTGCTTTTACTATAAAATGATTATTTCATATGGTTACACGGAACTCACAAATTTGACCCAAGAGAGGAAAAACTATCTTGCTTTAAAACTGAACCTTGACATTTGAATAAGCGGAAAAAACACAAAGTAGAAATGATTTATTCACAAAGAGAAGCTAATACTAACACAAATAAAATATTTACACTCTACACACTGTATAAAACGCAGAACACAGACTCCCTAGATAAAGAATATATGACAAGAACAAAAAAAGAGAGACTCTCTCATGTGTAGCAATGAAAGATAAGGTAATTCTACCCGAGGGTTGCAAAAAAGCGGACAAACCCGAGGCTAGATGCAAAAGTGAGATGATGTTCCTTATTTTCACATTTTTCATGCATTTCTATATGTTTCAAACTTCCGTTTAATGAAAGATGAAGACAACGAACAGTGATCAATCTCATAACTCCTATAAGCAATGCAAAACAGATATTTAGGCAAACACGGACCCCTGGACAAACGAGAGGTGGGATCAGAAAATTGAATGGGACAACAAAATTACAAAATGGGGAAATGTTTACGCAATATGAAAGAAGGTTAAAACTCCTGTAACATCAACTGATTTGTAAGTAGCCTACATTGATTTAAAAACTGACCATATACAGAACATGCTCTTGCGGATTAAATCAGTTGATTGACATAATCACCATATGCAGGTGATAATGGAATATCGCTATAAAAATATGACAAATTGTCTATGGAGAAGCTGAAGTTATTCCGTTTTTCACAGAGTTGAGTAGTTAATGTATTCAAATGTCGAGTTGAAGGCCACATAAATAAAGTTTTGCATCTAATGTTACTTTGTATACAGTTAAATCTTGAATGGATTACACGTAATAAAACTGATTTGTCATGAATTTCACATTATTTATTTTGTATCATTCATGGAAAAGTTACAATATAGTTCTAAACAGTAGACCAGAAAACTGTTAGAATGGCTCGATTTTCAACTGTTCAATGCACAGAAAGTTAGATATCCAGGTAATCCTAAAACGTAGAAGGTAGCAATAGTTTACCAGTAATGGCGTCAGGCGTTAATTAAGTGGTCATACTGATATAATGTGTGTCTCTGAATTGATTCGATTCGCGAGATCATGATCTGCTGATGATATATACTGTTAAATAAGTTGATGTTACATTGGTTTCAACAGTCTGTGAAAAGTCAACAAATTTTATGATCGTCATAATGATCTAATTTGAAGATATAAGTTATCACTCCGTTGAATGTTATTTAACGTGTTTCATACCAATTGTTTGGCTGTTGTTTACTTATTCATTTTGAGTCTATGGGTTTACCTGATTAAAAAATTGAACGCACGGTGGGCGTGTCCAGTCAACAGGGAACGCTTACTCCTCCTAGACACCTAATCCCACCTATGGTGTGTACAGGGGTATGTTGTTGATTTTATTTATTTAGATCACTAGTACTGTTCGTTATTTGTACTTGTTCACCAATAGTCCAAAATCAGTAACTAGCTCGCAAGTGCAGTCCAACAATGTGAAATGCAAAAGGATCATGGTGGATATATAATTTTCAAATCCAGAATAAGAAATTATATTTGTTGCAGTACGGCTACAGCACGGGTGTGGGTTTATGTGTCATTTTAATGCATACCCCCGTGGGGCGAAGATTCCCTGGATTTTTGGAAATCACGCCATATCCAGTAGAATATAAGCTGCAGAATGAAATCTTGAAAGTTTCTTTTCTCTCTAAATAAGATTTGAAAATGAAACACTGTCGTCGGTTTAGGATAGAAATGGTATCCACACTTCTGACAAGGTTTGAGAGTTTGATAGTGTGATGCCGTTACACAGATTGAATTGTTATACAAACGGATGTAAAACATGGTCTGTGTTACAACGGTCAAATGTACACATGCCTTAAATATGTATAGATATTTATAAAAAAAAAAAACATCACTACTACTGTATTCTGTAAATCACTTGAAAATAACAAACATTTAGAGATATGAATGAATCGAGTTTCAAAATACAGCCTGTTCCATCAAACACTTACTTTTGAAGCTAGCCGAGTGCTAACCACATGGCTGTCTTATTAGCATATCACTTGCTATTTTCCCATCAATTTCTTGGATAAGTGCATATGTAACTAAATCGATGAACTCGATTTTAAAACTTAGCGAGGCTGTTCTATTCTTTCGTGCATACTTGTTCAAATGAGGACAATCGACAGTGTCCGAGAGTTAAATTAATTAAGATTATACCTGAATGTTGAAGAATGTCACAATTTGTGATAATGGCATGGAAAAAATCCCTCGCTGCAAACCGTTCTTTGAAGAAAGATCAAGAGCATGTGCCAATAAGTTTATTATCGTGCTCACTAATATAGAAAGTAACATCTACACTCATACACACGCATGCAGACAACAACACGCAAACACACAAAAACAAAACAAAAATATAACAAAACAAAAAAAATATATATGAATTTACAGACGATTACACGTGTACCCGACTAAAGCTAAATGTTACGTTATGTTGTCTTATGTAAGAAAACCAGCAGACTTGTCTCTCGAATTCGAAATATGTTACACAGGATGGCGAAACAAAATACGGTGACTAAAGAGTTACCACACTTTACACAACAGTCGTTGGCTGTCTTCAGACACGTGGTGACACTTTGTCCATCACTCGCTCAACGTTTCTGTAGCCGTGAACGTATTTCCTGTATTTCTATAGGTCGTTCTCCAACGCTGTTCAAATATCTGAGAAGGCCGTGTTATACATGTTGCGAACACCTGCTCGAGCCATACAATAACACACACAGCTGGTCACCTATAATTACACAGTAACAGTCGGGGTTTTTACCTATACATTATATACTGAACACTTACATATGTCGGTATATTGTGTAATACAAATAAACTGGTTACATAAATTTAAATAGAGTAATAAAATTTCCTAACGTAAACAAAAAAATAAACAATTCACACTCACCGCTGTCGAAATGCTCAAAATTGTGTTCTCACTTTCCACACAGGAACATCATTCGAACACCCGTACTAAATTACATACAACGCAGGCCCAGTAAACCACAAAGGTAAAACTCTCGACCGCACAGGTCTATCATTTTCTCACATTGGGCGGACACACCTTCCCACTTCCACGGCCTGGTCAGAACTAACACATAAGCATTTACAAACCGGTCTGACAGCCGTGACCACTATATGATGAGAACAAACTATGGAAGTCCATAACAAGCATAATAAAACAAACTCAAATTGTGACAAAGAATTTTCTTTAAGGTTAAATTAAATCGTTTACATTCCATAAGTTATGATACATCACCATTACAGGTACATTAACCATGTTTGCTGGAAAACAGAAATCTTGATTATTAGTACGTGTTTACAACACAAAAACATTAAGTATGTTCCAATTATGACATTTATCTAAAATCAATGATAATCATCAACTTCATTAAGTTTGATGAAAGGTGAATATTACAAACAATGATCAATCTCATAACTCATATAAGTAATACAAAATAGATAGTTGGGCAAACACGGACCCCTGGACACACCAGAGAAGTGATCAGGCGGCCAGGAGGAGAGAACATCCCCTGTTGACCGGTCACACCCGCCGTGAGCCCCATATCCTGATCAGGTAAACGGAGTTATCCGCAGTCAAAATCAGTGTGCCAAGAACGGCCTAACATTCAGTATGAAACATGTCAGACATCATTTGACCCATTGATGGGTTGTATTGACGAACTATATCGTGATAACGACGATATAATTTGCGAAATGCTGACTTCAATCGAGACTGTTGAAACCCTTATACCATCAACTTGTTTGTCAGTAGCTTGCCTCGATTTAAACTCTGACTATACGCAGAACAAGCTCTTGCATATCGAATCAGTTGAGAGATATAAACACCATATGCATTTGCAGATAAATTTATATGATTAGATATATATATCAATGTAATTTCGTTGCTTAACCCTTTTTTATTGTTGTTACGTAAGTTGTGCTGAAATGTCAGTATTCATAAGCGATATAAAAAGGAATACCACAGCGCATATTCTTAACTTAATCCTCTGGGTTCCCTTGGGAACATAGGGCCGCAACCACACTCTTACAATGTACACTGTTCTAGGCGATCCTCCTTACCTCAGCCAATACCAATCCAGCTCCCATCATAGGCTCCGCCAAGGAATGTTCTATCTGAATCAAGCTGTTTTCAGATATTGTTGTAGTTTCGGTAGCAAGCGTGCTTTTAGAAACTCGGGGTTCTGGCCTAATTCAAACCCTCAACCTGAAGGACCAGCGGATTTTAGTTAAGGTTCCACTGCTCTAGATCAGTAACCAGCCAAGGTTTACGAGTCAAAATTTACTCAGTTTGATGTCAGAGTGGTCTCTCCTACATGGATTGTTTTACTGGGCTATTGATACCCATCTGGCCAGCAAATGTGTTCAGATTCACTCCTAAGTCTCTTCACATCCAAGTGATTCTTACAAGGCAGCAGGTTGCTGCTATTTAACCATACATGGGAACTAGGATTGCAGGCACCAGGGCATATCCACTTACCAGTGAGCCGTGCATACCGTGCATTAAGGGTCCTAACCTCCTCCATGACGTTGTAATTATGCTTGGGGCATAATTTCCATATCCTACATCGAGGAGGAATATCATGTCCGGGCAATATAATAAAGTACATTCATTGATAACCTATTACTGTCTATCGATTCAATAATAAAACCCATTATAAATGGTTTACCTCTTCGAACAGTAGAGAATGACCAGTTGATAACCCCAGTATTATCTCTATGTTAAATACCGTAAGAATATATCTAAAGATGGTGCCTAAAATTCGTATCTCTGCAAACTCAATCAATTTATTACTTATGATACAGAACAACAATTCAAAAAGTACAACAGGTTGAAGTTCGAGAGGTTGTTTAAAATGTTTATCCAATTTTCCTTGATTATGGTAGGATTTAGGAGTCTAGGTTTAAGTTATAAGAAATGTCCAACCCTGATGAGGGCCTCACTAAATGAATCAATTAAGGAAACAATCTTGACCACCAATGGTTTTTAAGAAGTATTACAAGAACATATTGATAAAATGGAAAATCAAATGCTTATTTCTCATTGGTTCTTAAGAAAAATATCTAGGTTCAAGAAATCAAACTCTGGATATTAAAAAGATACAGTCAATTTTTTATGTTCATTTTCATCCTTTCAAGAAGAAACGCACGATTCAGTAAATGAAACCGTTTAAAAAAGCACCCAAATACATTACAATTTCTTTAATTCATATGAAAGAAGCAAATTGTCGTTTTTATGTACAATCAAATGCTGAAAACTTAACAATGATATCGTAACTATATTGAATTCCTAAACTACATAAAAACCCCTAAAAACAAAGATACATTGCTGGATCCAGTAACTGCTCTACCAAGCCCCTATCTTTGCTCCTCACGAAAATATTAACACCTGTGGAGGAGAATCTTCAAACATAATGTGCGACTACATATGCCAGAAGTGGTGTTAATCAAATGTGGATTATAAAAGTTTTTAAAGAACTTTTAGTAAACTTGAAATCGCAAAACTTTTCCCAAATCAATAACATCAAAACCTATGACTTTTCAACACTATAGACGACCATTTCGCACGAAAAATTAAAGACTTGACTTTTTGACATCATAGACAGTTGCTTCTTCAACAAAAATGGAAAAAGGAAACATTCATATCTAGTGACCAGTCATCCAAAAACTGATTTTGTTAAACATCACTCTGATTGCACGCTCAAGTACTCTTAAGTTGAAATAAAAAATATGCTAGAGTTCCTCATTGACAATATCTTCGTGATCGTCGTTGATCAGGTCTTCCAACAGTCTGTTAGCATTCCCATGGGCACGAATTGTGCTCCTTTGTCAGCTGACCTGTTTCTATATTCATATGAAGCAGAATTTATTAAAAAAAAACTTATACGTGAGAAGAAAAAATATCTTGCTGTGGCCTTCAGTTCGACATTTAGATATATCGACGACGTTTTGTCTATTAACAATAATAACTTTCATTCATATGTCGATTCGATATATCCCTGTGAGCTCGAAATAAAGACACCACGGAGTTTTCCACTTCTGCGTCGTACTTAGACAATTATTGAAAGTAGACATTAACGGCAAACTGACACCTCAACTGTATGACAAACGGGATTACTTCAGCTTCTTCATCGTCAACTTCCTATATTTATGAAGCAAAATTCCATTTTCACCTGCATATGGTGTTTATCACTTTCAACTGATTCGACAAACAAGAGCTTGTTCTGCGTATAGTCAGTTTTTATCGAGAAAAGCTACTAACAAACAATATGATGGTACAGGGGTTTCAACAGTCTCGATTGAAGTCAGTATTTCGCAAATTCTATGGTCGTTATAACGATATAGTTCGTCAATACAACCTATCATTGGGTCAAATGCTGTCTGACGTGTTTCATACCGGTTATTAAACCGTTCTTGGCACACTGATTTTGACTACGGATAACTCCATTACTTGATCAGGATATAGGGCTCACGGCGGGTGTGACCTGTCGACAGGGGATGTTTACTCCTCCTAGGTACATGATCCTACCTCTGATGTGTCCAAGGGTCCGTGTTTGCCCAACTATCTATTTTGTATTGCTTATAGGAGTTATGAGATTGATAACTGTTCGTTATTTTCACCTTTCATCACCTTTTTAAAGGTTTTAAAGTGATATGTTGGATTTTTTATTTTAGATTTAACTTGATCAGATGAAATGAAAATAGTTCAATTGATAGTGCTATTTAAAGAGCTAAGAATTCCAGGTTAGTTGTATAGCTTTGTGGGCTTTAGGCGATATTAAAATAACTCGAGTACATTGCAGTCTTGAAGAAAAGATTACATGAGCTTATGACGCATGTTTGTCTTAGATCGAAACAATGGCATGTGTTCTGTACCACGATCTTATCGCAGCTTTTGAGGATAACCTTTTCTAAATCTGCGTTCTCTTGTGACGAATGAAACCCATCTTTTCCAAAAGACGTCTCATGTTGTTAATACTAATAACGATTCCATTATAAAAAGCTGGCAATTGTAACATTTCTTTGTGGTTAAATCCTAACTTAAAATAAAACTTCACAAGCACATCAACTGTTTCTACGCTCTCCATACTTGTTGTTTAGTGAAATCATATCATTCATTCGGCTTCATAATCTCGTAATAACGACTTATTATCTCATAATTACGACTTAGTATTTCGTTCGTACAACTTACAGGTGTATTATCTCATAATTACGACTTTATCTCGTTATCAAGACTTATTATACGACTTAGTTTCTCGTTATTACGACTCTCGTTGTTCATGCAAATTAATATCTCATTATTTCGACACTTTATATCTTTCGAACAATTTATCGTTCTTTGTACGACTTAGTATCTTGTAATAGCAACTTATTATGTCTTTCGTACGAATTACTGTTTCTCTACATACGACATAGCAAAATAAATAGAATCAATTGGCAGCAATGTGCTTCCATACTTTCCAATGTACCCTGGGTCATGATATTTGTGTTAACTTTTTTCAAGATTTTTTTTACTCCTCTGTGTTGCAAATAATCAACAATCAAATAAGTGAAAATCGTACTGAGAACTCTAACTGAATAGAGTGAATTATGATACAAGCCTGACTACTCCATAATTCTGCTTGTTACTTTAATATTTCAATGCAAAATAATCGGAACCCTTCAGGGTATATATAAATGATAAAACAACCTGTGTTGAAATTGTGTTGACGCGATTTGTTTAAGAGCCGTTCTCTGTGAGCATCATAATTTTTGATATTGGGGTGGATACCACAGTCCGCACACCGATTCTGCTGAAATTTGGCATAAAATGAATATTTGATACCCTCTCATATAATTTGGCACCAAAATTCGTAAATGAGAGACCGCTGCCATGGTAACAGGAACTGAAAACAGCTCCCAAGGTGCTTGAAAAGCTCGATTTTGGCCCGTTTTGGATTAAACATAAACAAATTAATTTTACTGATATAAAAATTTCTCTATTACTTTCTTAGGGATTAAGCGGAGCATAATGGATACATAATAAAACATCAATAAATCAAGATTGGATCAACTATTTTTCCTGAAGTTGAAAAACCACTGTTTTTGAAAAATAAATCAATTTTAAGCCATTGTATGACAACAACAAACATGTATAAAAGTTATGTATGACTTAATTCATCCCTTTATGTGTAAAATATAAAAACGTCTTATTTTGCTAAATGAAATTATATAGCTTGAAAAATGGTTTGCATTGGTAATATGAAAAATCTCATGATATGAATATATGAGTCAAATTTTGATAATCTATCAATATACTACCCTTAATCTATTAAATTTGGCGCAAACAATGATCAATCTGATTAAAAGCAGATCCCGAGATCCGCTCACTTCGATCGCTACACTAGGATCTGACGTAGCCCCATAAAGGGTCACGTCCGTATGACCTTTCGTTAAGCCAATCAAATTGACCATGTCGATTTATACCAACGATAAATTTTCTCCCATGAACCTTTGCATCATTATTTACGTTAGAGATGCAATAAAAATGGCTGAGAGTTTGACAGACGATTTCACATCTGTCAAAACATGCAATTTAAACAACGTCTGCATTCTCTGCGGGTTTTCTTTCATTCAAACGCTAAAAAATCCCCTTGGAGTTCACAATTCAAGGAAAATGGTTGCCATTGTTTGGTTTGAAAGGAAATATATATCGCAGCTAGATGCGACGTCACAATGCACCGTTTACGTCGACTGGCGTTGTATTCCTCGTGTTATTTAAGTAATCCATCTTGAAAAGCATTCAAATCATACCCACCCTTATTCATACAAAAATCGGAATTCACAATTAATTTAATTTGGATGTATTTCATATCGTACGTTTTGTTGTTGTATGAACGGAATAGATTAGGCATTATTGCAAAAGTTTAAAATTCGTTATGCGAGACTATACAATTTTACAGTGAGGAATAAACTTCGTGAGAGAGAGAGAGATTACAGCAATTTGTTTACAAATTACCAGGAACCGCCTAAATAGCCACCATTGCCTGTATGGCGCAATCTGACTGACTGATAGTTCTCATGAATATTCCAAGCGAAAGGTCATGCGAACATGACCCCCCTATGGGGTTATGACAAATCCTATCGTAGCGATTGTGAGCGTATTCTATGATCTGATTTTAAACAGATTGAAACAATGATAAGTATAATGTATTCTCGTCTTATGAAATATTTCAGTTGCCATGGCAACCATATTTTAGTATTTCATAACAGGATTTTAATAAGTAAACTAGTATGCTTATTTGTATCAGAGAGCATTACAGGTATGCTTATTACCATGTGATAGTATAAACTCATTGTCATATTATATTTGAACACATGAATTGATGTAAAAGTCTGCTTCAATTAGCAAACACCAATGATTAATTCTTTTGTTACCATGACAACCATTATATAAGATAAATGTAAATGGTTCCTTTAAGTTTTTAAGAAAAGTACTGACTATAAAACTGATTAATTTGTGTTAGGAAGCAGAAACGTGTGCCTATTGTTAATTGAAAATGTTCTGCCATAATCTTGATAACTGTTATAAAGTACAACTTTCATAAGGTCCATGGATTAGTCATAAGTTGGTGTAGCAAACATTTAAAAAATCTTCAAGTAAAAATCAATTGCTAGAAGATTATTACATTTAAAATGAAAATGAATTTTAATGAATGTGTTTGAATTTCTTTGTATTGAATGTAATTTTCACTTTTCACAAGATAAATTACATGTTTATATATATGTTTTTCCTGTAAAAGCATTATATCACTCTGTTTAATCATTTAGATTTAATTATTATAAAGGGGAACATATGAACAAACATGTGTTACTATGGAAACGATAACCATAATCATTGAAAATCAGTGGATTGATTCTATAATGTCATAACTTTATCTTTGTATTCATAGGCTGGTTAATATATACTAATTAAGAAGAATTAAATTTGTAGCTTAGTTGCTATAGAAACAAACTTCTATCGAAACATTATGTTGGTTATTTAGAGCTTTTACTCAGCTGAGTCAGTTTTGACCAGCGAGAGCTAGTCCAAAAGTCCTGTAATAAAAATGTTAGTAATCTGACTGTTTTGTCTCTATGGAAACATTAAATAGGAACTGCTGCAGTGAAATGTAACTTTAGTATATTAATTATTGGGTATCCAACATTGTCTTTACACTAATATTTATCAGCTACCCACATACAAATGTACTAAAAATTTCTAAATTGTTTTACGTGTCAACTAAAGCTGCAAAGTACCAGAACAAGTATGTTACTTAGGTTGTATTCTACATACACCATCCTTTCATTACATTTCTTTCTTTCTCGATTAATCCAACTTTAGTGGGAAAATGAACACAACTGAATATGGATGGTCAGTACTTTTGCTATACGTACATAAGAACACTTTTCTAACGACTTTGTAGCAGATGATTTTATTCATTTCCATGAATATCAGATTATGTGATGACGGCATTAAAAAGAATTGCAATGCAAAATCAATGCCCATTAAAATCTCCAACATATCTATTGTTTATAACAACACAATTTACATGGGTGGGGAATTGCTGTTGTTAAAAGCAAGTTTAGGTTATGTATCAAAATTTTGATTTGGATTTGTATGCCATACATGTAGATGAATGACTTATAAGATACATGCACTACCACAAATACTGCTCATCTTCCAATTCGGGGTGGGGGCGGGGTATTATTTTGTTTTCAAAAGGAAATTTTGCGTTCATCTTGGTTATATTAAGAATATAAATTTAAAGTTGTCCTGTTTCTGTCAGACTTATCATAATTGTTTTCTGTCAGATTAAGATTGTACATTTCAAATTACAGTCTGTGAAGCTCTCAGTGAGAGGAGGAAATGAATTAAATCATCAGCGCAAGAGATGAATCAAACAATCATCATTTATATGTTCAAGCTTTATCTAAAAATAAGTTTTAACAATGAGTAGCACAATATCTGTTTCTGCATATATATATATATATCAATATTTTTCAGTAAACTATCTATGAAAATGCACAATTGCATTGTTCAGTTGAATACAGTTCCTTCTATGAAATGGGATGAGAAATTCAGAAACAGGTCATCAAATATTCTCCAACAGTCTCAGCCTCTGTGATTTTCTCAGTGGACACATTCCAGCGGAACAATCTTTAAACAAGCTATAGCCATGTCGAATCCACCTTATTTTCAGTGACCCACAATTGTGTTGTCATATGATGATGCTTAGTCTTACACATTCCTCACAGAAAACATTTCTGTCTAAATTTCATTTAGAACATCCAATCTTGAATATGTACCCCTTGCATTCAGAGCTACAGATGTATATTAATTTTAAAATCAATTGATTTTAATAAATGAAAATTACATCTCTATTTGTTATCTGTTATTCTAGTAGATACGATACATATTTATCAATGTAAGAACAATCCACCAGTGGTCGTGTTTCTGCACAAAATTGAAACAGTTTTCTCTCATTTTCAGTAGAATTTTTGGATATTTGAGGGCATATATTTCGTGTTTAGGCGTTGCAGCAAATCAATTTCATTTTTAAGAATTACACACAACATAGCTTACTTAAATAGCAATGGGAAGTTGAATGAAAAATGAATATACACATTTCTGTAAAGAATAATTCACCATTTATTGAGGCTCACGTCTTTGCACAAACCCTGTTGCCATGTAAACACGAGTTAAAACACATTTTTAAAGGTGTCATAATTAAAGGACTGAACTATATATATATATATATATATATATATATATATATATATATATATATGTATCTATATATATATATATATATATATATATATATATATATATTATATTATAGTATTTACGTAAAATTTCCTCAAACTCCATGTCGGTCATTTTCCACATGTTTTGATGCTCACAGAGAATGGCCTTTAGGAAATAAATGTCATACAATTGAATACGCTAAACAATGTATTTAAGTGAATATTTAGACATTCATAAGTGTGACATAAGACAGAGAAAGAATGGTACCTTCATAATGTCTATCGGTTATATTGTTACAATTGCATGATTAGATACCAACTTGGCGCTAAATGAAAACAACCAGTATCACGTAATATGCATTTCTAAAAACTAACAAAAAGCATCACATTTCTAAAAACTAACAAAACGTTTCACATTTCCCTCATCAGAAAGAGATACATCGCCCGGCAATAATAAATGAATATTTATAACACAAAAGTTGTTCACAATTCTAAAATTTTCCATCATGGAAAATCTTGCATCCGTTACAATAAACGTACTATATATATTAAAATTCATCCGCGGATTGTTCACAACTGCAGACCACTCTTGAAAAAATGGCTAGAAGCACAGTTTGCAAACGCTCCTACCTCCACCCATTCCCCCAACAAGATTTAACATCCGTATAGTGACAAAAATAAATATATATATGAATCGCTATATTAATATATTTACATGATTCGGGTTACGTTAGCTAATCTGTGTACGGAATAGGTAAATGTATCAACATATGATGTCTTTATGAAAATCATTTATTTATCAAAATAAGATATCTTTATGATGATGATTATCCACTTATATATATATATATATATATATATATATATATATGTATATGTATATATATATATATATATATATATATATATATATATATATATATATATATAGATATTGTATATTGTTTAGAGGAGTTATGAGATTGATCGCTGTTCGTCATCTTCACCTTTCATTTATGAACCGTCCGTTGCTGTTCCCTTTTGATCATGCATAAATATCATTTCTCAAAATGGCAGTTAGAATCAGGAGATTATATTTTATAAAACAAGCAACTCAGATACGGCAAACATAAATAATTATATGAAAGTATGAGGAGGTAAGTAACGTGTAATTTGATAGGTCTGAAATCTTCCACACTGGTCTGAATTTCGCTGCTGTCATAGATAAAAAATAACCGTTGACCTGGACTGGTGAATTTCGTAGTAAAAATAAACAGGTAAAATTGAGAGGACAATGACGTGCATTTATATCTGATGTAAAATATGTATATCCAGGACATTATTTAGTCGTGTGATAAATGCAGTGTACTAGAGAATATTGATGTTATTTCTTGAGTCTGATCATCATCCCAGTCCCTTTTAACGCTGTATTAGATTTCCAACGATGCCAGATCAGGTATTGCCAACCAGACACAGCCGACCCGGCGTACCGCCGTTCAGGTTGGATTCAGCACAGTATTTGTACCACCAGGCTCCGTGATTCCTGTCTACCGCACAGTTACCACTGCTCCACCTGTCATTATCCTGATCAGGTGTAGTGAACTTCTGTTCATTGTGGGGCCCCGCCAAACTGTCTCCTACGACAAAGTATTCATAACTGTTATAGACACCAACTTTCTCCTACGACAGAGTATTGATAACTGTTATAAACATCAACTGTCTTCTACAAAACAGTATTGATAATTGTTATAAACATCAACTGTCTCTACAACAGAGTACTGATAATTGTTATAAACACCAACTGTCTCTACAACAGATTATTGATAACTGTTATAAACATCAAATATCTCCTACAACAGAGTATTGATAACTGTTATAAACATCAACTGTCTCTACAACAGAGTATTGATAATTGTTATAAACATCAACTGTCTCTACAACAGAGTATTGATAATTGTTATAAACATCAACTGTCTCTACAACAGATTATTGATAACTTATAAACATCAACTATCTCCTACAACAGATTATTGAAAACTGTTATAAACATCAACTATCTCCTACAACAGAGTATTGATAACTATTATAAACATCAACTGTCTCCCACAACAAAGCATTGATAATTGATAAACATTCAATATCTCCCATAACAGTATTGATAAATGTTATAAAAATCAGCGGTCTCCTACAGCAGAGTATTGATAACTGTTATAAATATGGACAGTGACAATGGATCAAAATCTTTAGCATTACATTTTGATAATATCTATCAGTCCAGTTCGTCTACTGTTTTACCTCAAACTAATTGTAACAGAAGGTGAGTCCTGTATCTTCAACAGTCAAAAGCAGTGGGTAAAAAAGGGCCCAACAGTTGGTATGAAACACATCAGACAGCATGTTGACTGAATGATAGGTTGTATTGGTAAACTTAATCGTTATAACGACCATATAATTTGCAAATGCTGACTTTAATCGATACTGTTGAGATCCCTGTATAAATAATACAATAAATATTTCCTTTAATTCTAGATATCAAACAGACACAGTGTACTATTAAATTGAGCAATGTGAAATTGTGATATCTGGGCTCAGGTCCAAATTGATCAAATCTTGATAATACAATATTCAGAAGATTCCATTAACCCCTGGAAATCAAATAGACAAAAATGTAAAACTCTTTCCAAAAATGAATGCATGAACGTTTTGCGTTTAAACATTCGTTTAGAATTCAAATAGAAAATATCGTTTGTTTGTGGTGTGATAAAACTTACTTTCCTATACACGAACTGTAAATAATGAAAAATTGTTAGCTTGTTTCTATGTCTCGTTGATAAATTTTCACTCATATTTAGACAATACCAGCTGTAGGTAAAACTCCACACATTTTGACCTATGATGAACACTCAGACCTATAACAGCGATTGATCATGATTGATTGCTTTTGCATCCTGTCAAGAATTTTTCGCTCATATTGAAACGTCGCCAGCTGTAGGTTAAGTACCACACATTTAGACAAATGCTTAGCACTCAGGGCCGTAGCAGTGAGGGTACTTTATCTTGCCAATGCCTGCCGCAACACAGTGCCTCCGTTTCTGACGTGGACAATGTACGAGCAGGACTCGAACTCACAACCGCGCGGTTACGAAGCGAACGCTCTACCACTGAATTGACGCGACCGGTGGTCATAGTAGTGAGAGTTCTTTAACGTGACATCGCCTGTCGTAACACAGAAACTCCGCTTTAAGTCATATTGGAAGGACCCAGGATTCTCACTTCTAAATGCTGAACGCTTGGTGAAAGTACAATCACCAAGTCTCTTTATGTCTTAGGTTTGACTCGACCATGGCACGAGCGGGACTCGAACTCAAGACCTCCCGGCATGGAACACCACTGAGATGCCACCATCGGTGAACAGTGATCAATCAAATAATTAATGAAAGTGTCTATTGGTTATACCAGTATATGTCTCATCTAGTACAAAGTATAAAAATTGTATACACGTATTAAGTATGAAAACACAAAGCAACACAGTGATTCCTAAAGATCAACAATGTGCATTATTCATTGACCGATAGGGTCCATGGGCCGCTTTCATTTTTTGCATGTTACATGTAAGTTTATTCTGTATGATATTTTGTGTGTAATCCAAATGTGTTTCGTTTTGTGATGAGTTAGGATATATGTAAAACATTCATACCCGCAGTTCCTGAATACCCCGATACTGTAAGCTGATATTTACTACATACCCGCTGTTCCTGAATACCCCGATACTGTAAGTTGGTATTTACTACAAACCCGCTGTTCCCGAGTACCCCCATACTGTAAGCTGGTATTTACTACATACCCGCTGTTCCTGAGTACCCCGATACTGTAAGCTGGTATTTACTGCTCTCGTCTCCAACATGAAATGTAGAGTACAGGGCGTACGCTTTATCGTCATCAAAACTCAACAGCTCCACTCGTAGTTCTTGATCTGCCATTGTTAAATAGTGAATTCCATCGTTCCCTGTTTATTAAGAAATAAAAACAAATATCGCTACATGGAAAGAAATGATAGGGATATTCAGTTTGCTATAGAGATGTGCAAAATAAAATTTATACAGAAATGAAATCTTTTTACTTTTTTCTTCTAAACTTCCAGGGCATCTTGGATTCCGAGTTTACAAAAACTACCCACTACAGTGTACATGATCAGGTATTGAGCATTCTTTAGTAACATTAATACAAGTAAGCGTCATTTGAAAATATTTATCATTGTTAAGCATTAAGTGGTAACTACGAAACAACGTTACTTTTCTACTTCTTCTCCAGAATCACTGGGCCAATTCCAACAGATATATCATAAAGAATCATTGGGCAAAGGTGATTCAAAATCATTAATTGGAGATAAGAGTCTACCCTTTCCAATGCCGGTAATTAACAAATTGTGACAATATGGTGACATCCTTTAATTTCCATGCATCACTAGACCAGAAAAAAGCAAATCGTATATGAAAACTTCCTTTAAGAGTGTAAATTGAATTTTGTACATATTATGACTCCCAGGAGATGAGTGGGGCCACAATAGGGATCGAACTTTTAAATGGAAATGTAGAGGGAAATCTTTTAAATTGTATTTCTCAAGAACAGCTGGACCTGAATTAGTCATATAAATATGTAAGACTAGCATCCCCAGGAAATGTAGATTAAAGTTTGATCAAATCATGTACGGGGGTAAAATGGGCCACAACATGGAATCAAAATTTCATACTGGTATATCTATATATACATATATATATGTACACTGTATATACATACATACATACATATATATATATATATATATATATATATATATATATATGCTGGTTGGTGGACTAACGTCCCCGAGGGTCTCTACAGTAGCTAAGTACTTTGGTACTAGCTTGAAAATACGGATATGTATTTAATTGCTGTTATAAAATTTAGAAATTCATTTCAAAATTAAGGATTATCTCCCTTATGCATAGCTCTTATCCTTGGACGAAATTGGCTCCACTTGTTTGGCACGCTGTTTTGGCTATATTTAGATCTAAAACTTCATAGTTATTTCGGATTTCAAACATTTCGGTTGAGCAACACTGAAGAGACATTATTTGTCGAAATGCGCATCTGGTGCATCAAAATTGGTACCGTATAAGTTTTACATTATGACCCTTGGGTCGAGGCCTCTGCTTGTGGACTGTTAGTCTCCGAGGGTCTCTACAGCCCAGTAGCTAAGTACTTCGTTACTAGTTTGAAAATACGGATGTATATTTAATTGCTGTTATAAAATTTAGAAATTCATTTCAAAATTAAGGATTATCTCCCTCATGCATACTCTTATCATTGGACGAATTTGGCTCCACTTGTTTGGCACTCTGTTTTGGCTATATTTAGATCTAAAACTTCTTAGTTATTTCGGATTTCAAACATTCGGTTGAGCATCACTGAAGAGACATTATTTGTCGAAATGTGCATCTGGTGCATCAAAATTGGTACCGTATAAGCTTTAAACACACACACACACACACACACACACACACACACACACACACACACACACACACACACACACACACACACACACACACACACATATATATATATATATATACATACAAAAAATTATGCAAAGCGCTAAAATGACCAACGACACGAACAACGAGATTGTCAAATTTTCGGGACTTTTTCAGGACAAACGAAAAGAATTACATAATGTGGTCAATATCAACAGAGCATAAAAACAAAAACTACATATAAATACATCTAGCACTACAACTACACTAATCTACAAACGTATTTACAACGCAGACTACATTTTTTTGGTCTTTAGGCTTGCCAATCAATGTTAAAAGTGGAGCGAATTAGGACATGCCTTATTCGTCCAAAGTGCTGATCCAAAATGTCCAAAAAGAAAAACAATAAACTTAATTAATCTCAAGTGGAACGAGTTAACCCAATTACGTTGACAAATGTAAAACCCATTTATCAGTTTCCGTGATTCTATTTTTTTTTGCACATCTACCCTAGACATGATCAGCACGGGAATGTCTGATGTTGATTCAATTTCCTGGGCTGCTTATTCTTTGTTTTTGTTTGGAGTTGGTCCATTTTATTAACTTATTCAAACTTGTTGTTTACATTATCTTTCTCCCAAACTTTGTTCATTTCTTACTTCGTTTACATAGTTTATTTTCATTTTTTTTTTTTTTGTATTTGTTACTTATTATTATCTTTTATAAATTATGCATGGTTAAAATAGAATCTCTCTGGGTACGAGTTAGCTTTACTATTTGTCAACGTAATTGGGTTAACTCGTTCCACTTCAGATTAAATAAGTTTATTGTTTTTCTTTTCGGACATTTTGGATTAGCTCTTTGGACGAATAAGGCATGTCCTAATTCGCTCCACTTTTAACATTGATTGGCAAGCCTATAGACCAAAAACATGTAGTCTGCATTGTAAATACCTTTGTAGATTAGTGTAGTTGTAGTGCTAGATGTATTTATATGTAGTTTTTTGTTTTTATGCTCTGTTGATATTGACCACATTATGTAATTCTTTTCGTTTGTCCCGAAAATTTGACAATCTCGTTGTTCGTGTCGTTGGTCATTTTAGTGCTTTGTATATATATATATATATATATATATATATATATATATATATATATATTCATAATAATGTACATTCACAGTTAAAACTTTGAACACATATGTTTTAACAGTAAAACGTCATGATTAGTCATATTGTATCCTTATTGTACAGTCAATTCGGTTCAAATTG
This sequence comes from Ostrea edulis, assembly GCF_947568905.1. Classification (NCBI taxonomy): domain Eukaryota; kingdom Metazoa; phylum Mollusca; class Bivalvia; order Ostreida; family Ostreidae; genus Ostrea; species Ostrea edulis. The sequence continues at coordinate 8,117,701 of NC_079170.1, read as the reverse complement.
TATACTACTCAAAATTTGATAAGGATCATAGATATTTTTCTGTTTAAAAAATTAATTACTACATAACTGGCAATATTGTGTCCAAGAGAAATCAAAAACGTCTTCAACAAACTTGCACGTGCATTTCATGCCATGGGAAATGCGTTTCTCATCACAGTCTATGCTTTTGCTACCATTGCACAATTTTCACTCAGGCATCGGTGTCTGATTCTTTCTAAAATTTCAAACTGCCTTGAGTGTTTACACTACGTTTATCAACACAATGCCCCCTCAACGTGTAAGGCGTCGCCTGACAACAGAACAACTGGGCAGATGTATTGGAATGTTTGACGCTGGCTATTCACAACGTGACGTTACAAATGCACTAAGCGTCACCCAGAGCGTTGTAAACAGGGCGTGGAACCGACAGCAAACTTTTGGTACAGCAGCACACCGACATGGGGTGGTCGTCAGAGGTCGAAAACCCAACGCCAAGACCATTTTGTGACTCTTCAGGCACGACGCCATCCCTTCTGGACAGTAATCAACGTACGTAAGGACCTTCTGAACGCCTCGGGGGTGAATGTGTCCACTCAGGCGATACAGAATCGGCTTCACAATGCAGGCTTCAACTCGAAAAGGGCATGTGTTTGAGTCCCTCTGACTGTTCGACACCGGTGGGAGCGATTGGACTGGGCTGAAGATCATGTCATTTGGACATAGAACGATTGGGTTCAAGTTCTGTTCATCGATGAATCCGGGTATCGTTTGGACTTTACAGACAGGAGGCACCGAGTGTGGTGACAATAACGTGAACGTTTCCATCATGCCAAGATCAGTGAACATGACCGTTATGGTGATTCCATCATGGTCTGGGGTGTAATCAGCAGAGATGGAAAATCAGATCTTCGTGTCCTGGAGAGAGGAACAATGACGGGGATGCGGTACCGGGATGAGATCCTTGATGTTTACGTCAGACCCTACGCTGGTGCTGTTGATCCTGAGTTCATCCTGATGGATAATAACGCCAGTCCTCATCGCTCCAGGGTGGTGGAGCAGTACATTCAGCAGGGGACAATTGTCCGTATAGACTGGCCAGCGCGCTCACCGAACTTGAACCCGATTGAGCATGTATGGAACATGCTGCAGGTTGCCCTTTCACGCCGTAGAGCACAATCCACGATTTTGGGAGAGCTCGGAAACGCCCTCGTGGAAAAGTGGAACAACCTTCCCATTGGAAACATCCGGGTGCTTATTGACAGCATGGCTCGACGTTGTCAAGCCGTCATTGATGCAAGGGGAGGCCATACCCGGTATTGACACTTCATCGACTAAATTTAATGATGGACTATACTCAAAAACTGTGTAATTCTTTCTCTGGTTTGCTGTTAACTTTTTGTAATGAAATGCCTTTTGGTGTTGTTATCAAATTTCAAGCATTCCGTATTGATGCAAGGTGAAGATAACGAACAGTGATCAATCTCATAACTCCTACAAGCAATACAAACTAGATAGTTGGGCAAACACGGACCCCTGGACACACCAGAGGTGGGATCAGGTGCCTAGGAGGAGTAAGCATCCCCTGTTGACCGGTCACACCCGCCGTAAGCCCCATATCCTGATCAGGTAAACGGAGTTATCCGCAGTAAAAATCAGTGTGCCAAGAACGGCTTAACAATCGGTATGAAACACGCCAGACAGCATTTGATCCAATGCGAGATTGTATTGACGACCTAGATCGTTATAACGACAATAGAATTTGCGAATTTTCATTCATAACCGGAATAAACACGTTTCTGAGTCAAATCTATGTCTTTTGTTATGTTAGTGGTAAATTACACACATATAACCTAGTGATCCTTATCACATTTTGAGTAGTATAGTTCCAGTAGGTTGATTCGGGCCACAATAGGGAATATAAGTTTTACATGTACATGGGAATACATACTTTAAATCCTTTAAAAACGATAGTATAACGAATATTGATAAATCTCTTCAATCCCTATACAAAATTTATATTATAACAAACACGGATCCTGTATACGCTAGAAGTGGGATCGTGTACCTAGGAGGTGTAAGCATCCCCGTATCTCTGTCACACCTGCCATGAACCCCTTATCAAAAGAATCTGTAGGAAACTTAGAATGTATAGATATGCTTAACATTTGGTACGAAATACGTCAGACAGTACTCGACCTAATGACATGTTGTCTATGTAAATCAGATTGTTATCACAACCATACACTTTGTGAAATGCTGACTTACAATGAGATTGTTTATACATGAAACGTGAAATGTAACCACATCCTCCTTTCCTGGTCCCCACAATATTCCACTTCCATTGCATCATTTCATTCATGTGAACTTACTTACTTTTCCAGTATGGAGATGCATATTTCTTGATATTATAAGAATACTTAAATTTACTTATTGACCATGTTAACATGGTTGGCGATATTGACACAATGATATATTAATGTCAAGCTGTTTCTAAATCAATCATTCTACATGTAACATTGGCATGAAAAATAACCTACCAAGCCAGTCATTTTTGGATGGGTCTCCGAATCCTTTCTTGTAATCTGCCCATGTTTTATAAAAATCTGTAGAGCCATCCTGTCGTTTTTTGGATAATCTGCAAAATAAATAATCTACAGATTGAACTTGATTCATATACTCCAAGATATGGCCCTTGAAATATGTAAAACTAAAAGTAAATATTTAAAAGGAGTATTGTGATCACAAATATGTATAACAATCCGGGGTTTAAAACATGTTAGACTTTATAAATAGAAACATAACAAAGTTTTTTTTACAAGATTTTATTCGCAATTTTATATAGAACAAGATTGTACGATAGTACAAAACGTGCGATGTGATATTTTTATTGAAACGTTATTGTGCCATAATGGGACCAATCTTCTAATGCTCATTTATTGGAAATAAAAAGATACTCATCAAATTACCATTTCCCCCCGTTGCTTGGTCAGCAATCGAAATAATCTTGTTCTGCGTATAGTCAGTTTTTAAATCAAGGTAAGCTACAGAGAAACAAGTTGATGGTACGGGGATTTCAACAGTCTCGATGGAAGTCAGTATTTCGCAAATTCTATGGTAGTTGTTATTATAACGATCTACTTCGTCAGTACAACCTCGCATTGGGACAAATGCTGTCTGACGTGTTTCATACCGATTGTTAAGCCGTTCTTGGCACACTGATTTTGACTGCGGATAACTCCGTTTACCTGATCAGGATATAAGGCTCACAGCGGGTGTGACCGGTCAACAGGGGATGCTCACTCCTCCTAGGCACCTGATCCCACCTCTGGTGTGTCCAGGGGTCCGTGTTTGCCCAACCATCTATTTTGTATTGCTTATAGGAGTTATGAGATTGATCACTGTTCGTTATCTTCACCTTGCATTCAAAGATCTTATTATGTTTAACTGATCTAAACACATAATTGTGTAGTACGTTTGATATATAATTTGACAAATTTCGCTTAAAAAGATTCTAAAGGTTCTATTCTAGAACAATAATTTGGAGAGTTCAACTGCGGTGACGTAATAGAATGTTTGTTTTCAATTATATAATTTCAAAAAATAGAAATTTCTAGGACTTTGTTTCAATCTTTGTACAAACAGACTGTAAATTTTGTGGTATTACGCAACTTGATAGAATTACACTAGATATTCCATTGTTGGGGACTGGACTTCATGACAAATCTACGAAAGTGTTTCAAACAGACTTATTCTCGTGTGCTAGTTCAACTTCATTGAATGTGGTAAATCAACATCGGACATTGCTTTATGAACTTTGATTAGGTCTGCTGTGTGCTAGTATATATTCATTGATCAATATTTTTTACTGTACATATTTGTATATGAATTGTAAAATCGTTGAATTGAGTGTAATTATTTTGATGGACTTAAACAGGGGATTCCGACTGATAACATTATGTTTAACTGTGGAATTCAACACTATTTAAATCCATTGTGTTTAATGTACAATTCGGAGATGTCTGTTATAAATCCGTGCGTTTTAATGCGAACATTTTTCTCATCTAAGTACACTTTTCCACAAAGGTGCGAAGGTTAATTACTGTAAAAGTGGTTATTTGTGCTGGAGGTACGCGTTTATCCACGCCGAACATTACGAGTGGGAAGAAAAACACGGTAACTGAATTTAATTTATGGGACGTTTACACGCTTATGATGTTACTATGAAATTTACGTAAATTTCTCCCACGCGTAAAAAACCAGTTTTACAAAATCCGGTTTTAAAAACAAACTTAACATATATCTTTTTTAAATTTGCGTTTAATCTGTAATTCAGTATTTATGTATACGGTTATTTCGACAAAAACATGTGTGGTTATGCCTTCCCATAGTTACTATGTTAATTTCTAACCTTTTCTATGTGTTTATTGTACTTTGTTTTGGGTTATATTGTTTTACTTTTAAAATGCTTAAGAGTAGTTATCTTGATAAGATAAGCGCTATTTAAATGTATAATAATAATAATAATTTAAATTTTCAGTTTTTTAATATTGCCAATGAAATCAGTTGATCACTCTACCGTCTCTTACCGCAATGTAAATGTGGCCTCTCCGACTATTGTATTTATAATTGATATGAATGAAACCATCGATTCAGGTTATTTTACTATCCTTAGATTATCTTATCTTTATATTTTTTCCAATATCAATTACTCAAAATATCGTTTTACAAAACGCTGTTATTGATCTGGAAATTTCTGATGCACAGCTCAAATACTTGATATGCCTACCAAAGACTACATATTCGATAGAAGTTCTTGTGGTTTGTGTTTCTGATTTTAATGTACTCACTGTCCAGCCCCCTCCATCTGTAGTCATGTCACAGTACACTTTCTTTTCCTGATCATTAACATCTATCGAATACACCCCATCTTGTCCTTCCACGCCTGGGTCACTTTGTAAAATCTCCATACAGTTCTTATGTCGCTCTGGAAGAAAGACATTATCACCTATTGATTGCTCCCCATGATATACAGTTGTAGTACTGGTCAATGACATGCAGGTTCTTGTAGAATATCAGAATATAAATGTTTTGCAAGGTTTGCTGAGCAACTGACGACGAATTTATCAAGCACGCAGTTGTGTTAAGTAGAGTCATAGAAATATGTCAGGGAAAAAACTTAAATAAACAGATCATTTTTTAATAACTTCTGTACACACAACTCTTTTATACAAAACAATATGTATATATAATTAAGTGCATATTGACCTCCCATACATTTTTCACCAAACATACAGTCTCTACATCAGCTGCATATCACGTGATAAAACTTCAAGATAATATCGTACCGTGTGTGTACAAATCGTTCCATTGGCACGATATCCAGATATCAATGCAAGTTAACGTTCAAATAACTTCAAAGCATATTAATTCCTTCATTTGAAAAGTAATGAGAGTAACTGTATAGTGACTTGTAACATGTCTAATTTTTGCATTGAATATGCGAGATGCAGCGATTTTTGCATATACAAAGTTGAATGCAAGGTGAAGATAACGAACAGTGATCAATCTCATAACTCCTATAAGCAATATAAAATAGATAGTTGAACAAAGACGGACCCCTGGATATACCAGAGGTGGAATTAGGTGCCTAAAACATTTTTTTGTTGAAGACACTTTGCTACCCTAGGTTTCCTTTTGCACTGAAGATCACATGTCACATAAATCAAATATTTTTTTCACTCAAAACCCTCGGGGTGCCGTGCCAATGATGAAATTTATATGTACGAAAACCCTGTTTATGCAAACGAGTCCATTTTGAAAGTCAGTATACGTGCAGATTAGGGGCGATATCAAGATCACAATATAATATGGATATAATTTAGCATGTATGACAAACGGGGTGATTTCAGTTTCTTCATCGTCAACATCCCATATTTATGTAGCACTATTCCATTATCACCTACATATGGTGTTTATATATCTCAACTGATTCGATATTCAAGAGCTTGTTCTGCGTATAGTCAGGTAAGCTACTGACAAACAAGTTGATGGTACAGGGATTTCAACAGTCTCGATTGAAGTCAGCGTTTCACAAATTCTATGGTCGTTATAACGATCTAGTTCGTCAATACAACCTCGCATTGGGTCAAATACTGTCTGACGTGTTTTATACCGATTGTTAAGCCGTTCTTGGTACACTAATTTTAACTGCGGATAACTCTGTTTACCTGATCAGGATATAGGGCTCACGGCGGATGTGACCGGTCAACAGGGGATGTTTACTCCTCCTAGGCACTTGATCATACCTCTGGTGTGCCCAGGGGTCCGTGTTTGCCCAACTCTCTATTTTGTATTGTTTATAGGAGTTATGAGATTGATCACTGTTCGTTATCTTCACCTTTATAGGAGTTATGAGATTGATCGCTGTCTGTTATCTTCACCTTTATAGGAGTTATGAGATTGATCGCTGTTTGTTATCTTCACCTTTATAGGAGTTATGAGATTGATCACTGTTCGTTATCTTCACCTTTATAGGAGTTATGAGATTGATCACTGTTTGTTATCTTCACCTTTATAGGAGTTATGAGATTGATCACTGTTTGTTATCTTCACCTTTATAGGAGTTATGAGATTGATCGCTGCTCGTTATCTTCACCTTTATAGGAGTTATGAGATTGATCGCTGTTCGTTATCTTCACCTTTATAGGAGTTATGAGATTGATAACTGTTTGTTATCTTCACCTTTATAGGAGTTATGAGATTGATCACTGTTTGTTATCTTCACCTTTATAGGAGTTATGAGATTGATCACTGTTTGTTATCTTCACCTTTATAGGAGTTATGAGATTGATCACTGTCTGTTATCTTCACCTTTATAGGAGTTATGAGATTGATCACTGTCTGTTATCTTCACCTTGATAGGAGTTATGAGATTGATCACTGTTCGTTATCTTCACCTTTATAGGAGTTATGAGATTGATCACTGTTTGTTATCTTCACCTTTATAGGAGTTATGAGATTGATCACTGTTTGTTATCTTCACCTTTATAGGAGCTATGAGATTGAGCACTGTTCGTTATCTTCACCTTTATAGGAGTTATGAGATTGATCACTGTTCGTTATCTTCACCTTTATAGGAGTTATGAGATTGATCACTGTTCGTTATCCTCACCTTTATAGGAGTTATGAGATTGATCACTGTTCGTTATCTTCACCTTTATAGGAGTTATGAGATTGATCACTGTTCGTTATCTTCACCTCTATAGGAGTTATGAGATTGATCACTGTTCGTTATCTTCACCTCTATAGGAGTTATGAGATTGATCACTCTTTGTTATCTTCACCTTTATAGGAGTTATGAGATTGATCATTGTTCGTTATCTTCACCTTTATAGGAGTTATGAGATTGATCACTGTTCGTTATCCTCACCTTTATAGGAGTTATGAGATTGATCACTGTTCGTTATCTTCACCTTTATAGGAGTTATGAGATTGATCACTGTTCGTTATCTTCACCTCTATAGGAGTTATGAGATTGATCACTGTTCGTTATCTTCACCTCTATAGGAGTTATGAGATTGATCACTCTTTGTTATCTTCACCTTTATAGGAGTTATGAGATTGATCACTGTTCGTTATCTTCAGCTTTATAGGAGTTATGAGATTGATCACTGTTCGTTATCTTCACCTTTATAGGAGTTATGAGATTGATCACTGTTCGTTATCTTCACCTTTATAGGAGTTATGAGATTGATCAATGTTCGTTATCCTCACCTTTATAGGAGTTATGAGATTGATCACTGTTCGTTATCTTCACCTTTATAGGAGTTATGAGATTGATCACTGTTCGTTATCTTCACCTCTATAGGAGTTATGAGATTGATCACTGTTCGTTATCTTCACCTCTATAGGAGTTATGAGATTGATCACTGTTTGTTATATTCACCTTTATAGGAGTTATGAGATTGATCACTGTTCGTTATCTTCACCTTTATAGGAGTTATGAGATTGATCACTGTTCGTTATCTTCACCTTTATAGGAGTTATGAGATTGATCACTGTTCGTTATCTTCACCTTTATAGGAGTTATGAGATTGATCACTGTTCGTTATCTTCACCTTTATAGGAGTTATGAGATTGATCACTGTTCGTTATCTTCACCTCTATAGGAGTTATGAGATTGATCACTGTTCGTTATCTTCACCTCTATAGGAGTAATGAGATTGATCACTGTTCGTTATCTTCACCTTTATAGGAGTTATGAGATTGATCACTGTTTGTTATCTTCACCTTTATAGGAGTTATGAGATTGATCACTGTTTGTTATCTTCACCTTTATAGGAGTTATGAGATTGATCACTGTTCGTTATCTTCACCTTTATAGGAGTTATGAGATTGATCACTGTTCGTTATCTTCACCTTTATAGGAGTTATGAGATTGATCACTGTTCGTTATCTTCACCTTTATAGTAGTTATGAGATTGATCACTGTTCGTTATCTTCACCTTTATAGGAGTTATGAGATTGATCACTGTTCGTTATCTTCACCTTTATAGGAGTTATGAGATTGATCAATGTTCGTTATCTTCACCTTTATAGGAGTTATGAGATTGATCAATGTTCGTTATCTTCACCTTGTATATATGTTATACTAAGAAGAAATTTAAAGTATTTCAATATCAAAGAGAATTAATATAACCCATTTGACAGAAACTTTTACACGATTGTGGTTTATCGTTTGACAGCGGTGGTAAGTAACGAAAACAATATTTTGAGTTTTCCAACCGCAAAAGGACTGTAGATATGTACGTCCTGACCTTCGTCATGACGTGTTTTTCATTGTGACATCATGTAATGTGCCAGTGCGGCAAAGTACATTTTTTACAACACATAATGCCGTTTTTCAACTCATGTACTAAATTGAGAATTGAGAAGAATATTTTCGTTGTAAGTTTGTCGACAGACGATCGTATAGAGACAAACTCTCTACATATTTGTCATGGGAATTCCATCAGATTGTTAGAAGACCTAACGAAGATATAGTCTATGGGGAATTCCATCATCTTTTCAATATGAACTCAGAGTATTTGTGCGCAGAATTATAGTGGTGTTTAACAAAGTGAGTTTTTCGATTGATTGATCACTAGAGATGAGTATTTCCTTTTTCCATTTTTGTTGACGAAGTACATTTATATAATGTCAAGAAGTCTAATCTTTAATTGATAGTCAGCAATGATCATGTAAAATATTGAAAAAAAAACAAACGATTTAATGCTATCTCTTTAAGAAAAATTCATTGATTTCAAATTTACTAAACGTTCTTCTGAATGTTTTGGAATGGACATTTGATTTACTCCGCTGCTGGCATATTTTGTGGCACAATACATTTGAAGTTTCTCCTACACCGCAGTTTATATTTTCGTGAGGAGCAAAGATAGAGTCTTGGTAGAACTTTCACTGGATTTAGCATTGTATATATGTTTGTAACCGATGCTAAGTTTAAGAATCCAATTTACATGTAGGTACGGTAACTCACATTCATTCGTCCCATTGACTGGAATATCAAATGAAAGGTGAAGATAACGAACAGTGATCAATCTCATCTCAAATGTCTTTAAAAGTGAAGCATGGTTTTGAAGCATTTCAAATTTTGAAAGTGAAATTGGAATATAAGTAGAATGATCAAATGTGGAATTACTGCCAAGTTCGTTTTATGAGTACGGAATTGCAGTAAAAATATTGATATAGTGGTACGTCTCTGGAGATCGCAATAATGCTAGCACGTATAACTAAAACACATACCTTCACATGTGTTTCCGATAAACCCATATGCACACTGACATGAGAACGTTGTTGAATTGGATGTACAGTTTCCGCCATTTTTACAGGGAGAAGAAGCACAGTGATCGATAACTGCAAGAAAAGAAATAGATCAGTACTTATTAATAAAAATATATACCTTGAGCAAAATAAGCTGCTTATTTGTGTTTTTCCTTTATTTCTCTCTCATAATTTCCCCCATTTATTGCTCGTATTTCTCTAATATATATAATCATTCTTCATGTAGAAGATGTGAAAAAGTGGAAGTACTCCATAACAGAATATTCTTTGTTTGGAAAGTACTCTATTAAGAGACATTATGCTTTCATACACCAAGTACATGTTTGATACTTCGAATTACGTACTTCAATTCAAGCTACAAGTTCCTGAGAATTGATTGAAACACATTATATACGCAATTTAAAGCAGTGAAAAGGTAGAGATAACGAACAGTGATCAATGGGTAACTGCAAGAAAAGAAATAAATCAGTACTTATGATTCCAGTTATACACCTTGAGTAAAATAAGTTGCATTTTTGTATATTTCCTTTATTTCCCTCTCATGCCCCCCCCCCCCCCACCCCCCTCTATTGCTGGTTACATTTGGCGTGCGCTCTATAATTTCATTGTATATGAATCATTTTTCGTAAGGAAGAGGCTAAGAAAATTAAAGTACTTCATAAAAGAATATTGTCTTTATTTGGAAATTACTCTTTTAAGGGACATTTTACTTTCATACATCAATTGCATGAATGATACCTTGAATTACATACATCCAATTAAAGATTAAGATAAAGGACAGTGATCAATCGCATAACCCCTGTAAGCAATACAAAATAGAGAGTTGGGTAAACTCGGACCCCTGGATACACCACAGGTGGGATCATGTGACTAAGAGGAGTAAGGATCCCCTGTCAAGCCGTCACATCCACCGCGAACTTTGGTCGTGTTAAACCTAACATGGAAAGTTAGGCAGTTTCTGCTCCTTCGTTAACAATTATTAAAGAAATAAACCAGAAAAATACCCCGGATATCACATCGTCTCTTCATTGTTATGAAATACTATTAAGCGATGTAATAAAGGTTCTTGCATTTAAAAAAAATACCACATTTCATGTCCGTTGCCCACTGTCCGTTTGGTGCGCAAATGATGCTTGCATATTAAGTCATGCTTGATAATGGCCCTGCTGGTTTTGAAAAGACGATTTCACCATATATATGATTACATGTAAATCTTTAATCACCTATTGAAATCCCATTGTATACTGCGAGCCATGGTTTGAGCAAACCTGACTCTAAGTTACCCGTTCACGGTTACATATTTTAGAATACGAATAATCACAGCAATGATACTCTGAAGAAAATATTTTTACAGTATTTTTACAATATTTATTTATTCCCCAGTCGTAAACTCACCATACACCCCCGGGTTATATCATTTGAACAACTTGAATATATTCCATATGATCACGCTTGCCTCGTTATTCTGGTGAAGAATTGGTGTAATGTAAAACAGGACATGTGCATGTTTGCTGAAAGCGCTGTCTTGTACTTTTCTATGTTTCAAGGAAATTGAATTCATCGCGCTCTTGTTAAACGTTTATATAAGTAAGGTAAAACAAACATAATTGTTAAACGTTTGTATATGTAAGGTAAAACAAATATAATTGTTAAACGTTTATAAAAGTAAGGTAAAACAAACATAATTGTTAAACGTATATATAAGTAAGGTAAAATAAACATAGTTGTTAAACGTATATATAAGTAAGGTAAAACAAACATAATTGCAAGAAAATTTGAAATCAATAACTTTGAAAATACAGAAAGTATCTAAGGATTTATTTGACCGTTCTTGTTTTAGATGATGTCGAACACCTTAGGTACAATGTAAGCCCAAACAACATCGAAACGTTGGATAAGGATTGGATGAAAAAATGCAATAAACTGTGATTTCGTTGTCAAAACCAAACAAAATACGTATTTGTTAAGAATCATTAATTCTTTCAAAAATACTTATCATAAAAGGTAATCATGTTTCAATTTTTAAAACACATATTACAACAAATCAATCGCACACAAACGCAAAGACTCTAAAACATGGATATCATAGAGCAGACCGCCTCCTGGAGACCGGTAAAAAGCACAAGGTCTGATATTTGATTCACAAAAGGAAACACAATTCCGATATTTTCTTTACATAACGACAATGCCCAGTTATGTGTTTCTAAAATCATTTTCCCGCCATTTTTTGTATATCACAGTTTTCTGTTTTGAGGGGGAAACGCGACAAAGTGAGCAATATCACAATCAGACCTTAGTTGTTGAAGTGGAGAGAGAGAGAGAGAGAGAGAGAGAGAGAGAGAGAGAGAGAGAGAGAGAGAGAGAGAGAGAGAGAGAGGAATTTATAAACCAGTGGATTATCTGTTTTGACTCCCCCCTAACTTTTGATTTTCATCAAATCTTCAAAATATTGACATATTTGTGACTTTATACTCCAACACAAAATGAATATTTCGCAAGTAAGTAATCCGATTAAGACATGCTTTGTTTTTATTTATAAAAACTAGTGATTTCATGATTGCGCCATACTGTTTGAACGACATATATCATAGTGATTATTCTAACTAAAGCCCACACGGCGCAAAGTTTTGCTGGTAAAAATTACCTGAACAGTTGCGATGTTGGAGAAGGTATGTATAAAGCCATTGGATGAATTCTTTCAAGGCAAGAATTTCGCAAGGTTTAAACCATAGTCACAATAAAAGCATCAACATATATCAAAGAGAAATGAAGATTTTTGGCCAGCTAACAAAACAGAAGTTACCTTGAACCTGGTCAAGAAATAGGAAAAGATACTCACAATATCCCAATCTTCCTTTTCACTGTAGATCCACCCCGGACTTTTTACAAATCTGTCACTGGCTGAAGATTTGTTCTCATAGTTTGTTTCACAGAAATTTGCTCCTTTGTAATAACTAACGGATTTACATCGTGTTGTTCTCAAACACTCCTCAGTACAGTCTAAAATACTGAACTCCACAAAAGAGGTTATTGTTTTTCTTTCCAGTCTGTATCCATATTGTAACTTTGAGTAGCTGTCTTGTAAACTGGCGTTGCAGTTAGTAATTACAATCATCACAAGCACTAGAGTCTGCTTCCTTGCCATTTTAGTAGTCGTTCAGTGCTAGTTTGTATAATACATCAGAAGGCAGTTTGGTTGTACAGCACCTTATGGAGTTTGGTGAATGCTGTAACTCTTTCCGTGAGATAACAAATCGCTTAATGTAACTGTAGTTCATTGATATGTATAATGAACTGGAAACGTCGAAAGACAAGATTGCGTCTGCGGTATCTATTGTTTGTGTTTCTATAATTGTAAAACGATCAATGGTTTTTCGGAGTAGTTTTATCATTTATTTATCATAATTTGCATACCCGCCAAAACGGATGAGTTCCACTAGTAAATGCACTTAAATGAGTTTATATCAGGGAGTGTCTATAAATGCCTTTAACTTAAAAGTCCGTCATTTAATTGCACATTATTGATTTTAACAACGTTAGAGCCAATTCTGTTCAAACATTTCGATCATCAACCCGTTTCAAACTTTTATCAATTTTCATAGAGACCGGGTCCACAATTCCACCAGACCCCAAAGGGTGAAAGAGTTTACAATTCAGGTGGATGGCTTCATGATTGATAGCTCGTAGGGCCTACAAATTTACTGTTATTTCGGATTGAAAAAAAAATTCAGCTTGAATATCACTGGAGAGACTTTTTTTTTTTGTCGAAATGAGCATCTGGTGCATCAAAATTGGTACCGTATAAATTTTGAATTGAAACTGTTAATAGGTCGAGAGCAGCTTGGTACGCATGCGTGAATCCGGATTTTTCTTAGGGGAGTTTGATCACAAGAAAAATTACAGGTTGTAACAACTGGACGAGCATGAAAAATGCAAATGTATTCATTTTCTACAAAGCTCACAAGGGAAGGGATTGGGTCCACCCACCCCCGCCTCTATTCGCATGCGACTGCGGGGCATAAACTTAAAAGATCTCACTTTTGATCTAAGTCTCAATTGTATATGAAAGGTGTTTGTTCAAGTTTTACAGCCCTGAAACCCGCCATGACTTCTACCAATGTTTCAAACAACCAGGATTACGACTCGGTAGGGTCGGTGGATTCAAAGAACAAATTAGGACAATATCAAATTGTACAAACTCCTACCATTTGACACAGGAATTGAATATATCAACATAATATATTGTAAATATATGTAGATTAAACTTTGTTATATTTTAGAAACACCTGAACTTCTTCCTCATTTCCACTTCGGTGGGCGTTCCGGTATATACACGGGGATCCTAGGGGCGGAAATTTGAGTGCATACATTTGGGGTTGTTTTTATTATTTAAATTAAATATGCATGACTGTAGATAGTTTTTAAAGCCTTTTCAAAAACATTTTGTTTTACATACGCAAAGTTAATCCCCAATTACTAACATGTTACATTCCTCGATTGATATATATTCATAAGATAACGGCGTTGTCATCAACAATAATACCGCACATGCACTGGCTGATTCATCCAGATTAATGTTACATTTTAACTGATTCAATAAGCATTATCTCTGCCGATGATGAGTTCGATATTCAATATGGTTTCGTTAGTGAAACTGAGTAAGTAAATACTTAGAATAAAAGTATTAGAATTGTACAAGGGCGAGTCAAAAAGTAATCAGCCTATCACATTTCCGCTTGACCGAGACGGTCACGATTTTCATGCCTTGTTTCAATACATGTGTTATACCTGGGTGCAAAATTGCGGATGGAATCATTTTAATAATATATTGAAAGTCGAACATGGCTAGTGATGCAAAGGCATGCTTTTCATATAAAGTTGAGCATCATGCTATAATTCGGAATTGGTTTTTAAGGGTAAAACTCGACGAGTTAGCCGATGTCTATGGGTCTTCTGCATCATCTGCTCGGGTTAAAATCTGGGTAGGGGAATTCAAACGTGGTAGAACGTCTTTACAAGATGAGACCACTTATGTACGCCCACTGGATGCCACTGACGAAGAAATGTGTAAGAAAGCCCGGGATCTGATATACTCTGATATGCGAATTCAGATGGAAAAAATAAGGGCAGACATTAGACAATTTACATGGGAGCGTTTCATCAATCTTATATGATCGTGTAGGTATGCGCAAGCTTAAAGCCCGTTGGATCCCCAAACCCCTTAGTGATGAGTCTTGTTGAAGCATTTTAGGTCAAAAGATGATTTGCTTTTGCGTCTGGTGACTGTAGATGAGACTTTGGTTCATTATTATGAACCATAGAATAAATCAGAGTCCCGAATGGGTAGTGCCTGGGTTCATGAGGCAAAAGAAGTTCAAGACGCAACCATCTGCTGGCTAGGTGATGGCCACTGTGTTTTGGGACACACGTTATTATGTTGAACTTTTTACCCAGAGAAGTACAATAACTGGAGTGTACTATGCAAACTTGCTAGAGCAACTGATAACCGCTATCCGTGAAAAACGCCGATGTAAACTCTTCAAAGGTGATTGCTGCAACAGGACAATGTAATCTGAGTCTAAACTTGCTAAGTTGCAATGGATGTTGTAGAGCGAAATGGGTATGAATTGATATATCTTGCCTATTTGCCTTACCTAGCTTTAAGCGAATTCTTCCTATTCCTAAACTTGAAAAAGGATATCCATGGATGAACGTCATTTCCGGCCTGACAAAGAAGTCGTGACGGATGTAGAGGAGTGGGTCAATGGAAAGGACCCTGATGTTTTCGGTTCTGACCCGATGATACTTGAATACCGTTGATCTACATGTACATGCAAATACATGGATAGAGAAGAGGTGGGTCTCAAGTGGAAATAAGTTAGGCTGGCTATTTATTGACGCGCCCTCGTACAAAAAGGGTTTGATTATTGAAAAAAAAATGTAAGAGTGCAATATGAAGATTTTTCCTTAAGGTACTCCGTCCCTCAGGTGCAAAAAAATGAAGATGTATTTTTTTTACCATTATTGTGAAGCTTTTCTTACGTACTTGTTATTATGACAAAGAATTGATAATTATTTACTATTGTATCCAGGTGATCTTATGAGATAATTGATCATAACGTATACAGTAAATAATAGAAAACAAAAAGAGTTATCTCAGTTTCATAAAATTGTATTTCATATACTGTATGTTGACTTGTTTGCTGCCTAAACAAAATATCCATTGGGTGAAAGGATTACAAAAATAAAAATAAATTGCATTGTATCCAGTAAAATATAAAAGATAATGACTGAAATCAATATGACATCAATTTTCAGAATGTAGAGTTATCTCTCTTCCATGAATTTGAACACAGCAGTAATGATAGATGTGCACTTTGTAATCCTGGGCTTGCCCTGAAAATTCTCTGTAAATAAGCTGTGTATCCCATCATAGCCTCTTCTCTGATGTGCTATCTGCAGATGTTTGAAACCTAGTCCTGAAAAAGATATCTTTTTACACATGCTTTCAGAAATAATGTGATTTTCAACTAATGGCATTAGAGTATGTAGATTTGTTTTTGGAAGTTTCCATCTGCTTTATGATATCAATGATGTACTTCATAGTAAAACTATACTGAAGATAAAATGAGTCAATATTGTCACATTTGTGATCCTCAACAACTTTCTGGAGATATATACAGTCTTCAACTGCATCATGTGCACTAAAAGTGCACCCAAGAATATCCTTTACCAAAGTCTCCAAAGAAAATTTCAGATGGGATCCTGATGCATGTTCTTTCAGCATTGGCAAGGTGTCACAAAACCCACAAATAATCTTTCCATATTCGTCTTTCCAACTATCCAGAACAGATCTACCAAAAATAAGGCTGTCAAACTTCCTTCCATTATGAGCAAACAACACTGGATCATTGATACCAGAATTCTTCAGCCAATCAAAGACTGATACCAAGCACTTCTCTAGAGAAACAGCTAGTAAAGGAATACCATTCTTGTACAGCAATGTACCATCAAAAGTTAGTCCTGTGATCTTTGATGCCAATGGATTGATGTTGGTTGTTGGAAAAACATACTGATTGAATTCAGTTTCTCCACACTTTGCTGCCAGTTGAATGATGTCAGCTGATAATCCTGAAAAAGTATGTTTACCAGTTGGAATGATCGTCAGTTCGTCGCACTTCCTGCATCTCACATACAGTAAGCTGGCTAGTCCATAACGTCTCTCTTTCTCACAGTCAACAAGATCCAAAGGCGTATGACACAGAAAGCACCCTCTTTGCAAATGATCCACCAGAATTGAAAATTCAACAACTCTTCTGCCTTGGAACAGGTCAAATGTCTCTTTATTTTCATCATATTCATCTACCTGTGCTAGTGGATCTTCGCTGTAGACATCGATGAAGTCAGGGTGGTTGTTATTTGCATCGGTACATTTGCTAATGGTTGTAGTAGCAGTAGACGAGGCTTTCTTGAACCGACCTTTCTTATCTCTTTCTCGTATACAATTCCCCTCCATTTCCGTTTGTTTACATCTGTGAATTCTTATTCTTTTTTCAAAGAAGAGTTCCAAAAAATATAAATGCCGGAATTTATGATACGAATAAACTTTTTCCGGATTTTACGCGAGTTACCAAACATTGCTGAGGATTGGAGTCCCTTAATGTAATCAAGAAAAGTTTCTAAAGCTGACAAAAATAACATTTACATGTACATATCGTGCATTTCAGTATTTATTCATATTTAGATAAAGTATGTGCCACAGGTATTTCTCCAAAAACACGGGACACTGTGGACCGAAAATCCAAACGTAGGTCTACGAAATAGTCGGCATCTTTCAAGTTGCGGTTTCTGCCTTTGAAAGCCCGGAGTATAAAATTGTATTCTTTACATATAATGTGCAGTTCATTTTCTTGCAAAATACCAGTACTATTAAAATATAGATTTTCTAATCTATAAAGATATATTTGCCATGGATAATGTTCGATTGTTTGAATGGGGTGAACTCGTGTTCCAACTTAATTCCGCTAATTTACAATTTTTTGAAATTTATATTGATAAAAGGTGAAGATAACGAACAGTGATCAATATCATGGCTCCTATAAGCAATTTGAAATAAAGAGTTGGGCAAACACGGACCCTAAATATACCTGAGATGAGATCAGGTACCTAAGAGGTATTTAGGCTTGCCAATCAATGTTAAAAGTGTAGCGAATTAGGACATGCCTTATTCGTCCAAAGAGCTGATCAGCTGGATCAGCTAGACGAATTGAACATTGATTGGCAAGCCTAAAGACCAAAAAACATGTAGTCTGCGTTGTAAATATGTTTGTAGATTAGTGTAGTTGTAGTGGTAGATGTATTTATATGTATGTTTTGTTATTATTATCTGTTGATATTGGCTACATTTTGTAGTTCTTTTTGTTTCTGCTGAAGAAGGGACGGGTTGTCCCTAAAATTTAAAAATCTGGTTGTTCGTGTCTTTGGTCATTTTAGTGATTTGCATGCAAGGTGAAGATAACGAACAGTGATCAATCTCATAACTCCTACAAGCAATACAAAATAGATAGTTGGGCAAACACGGACCCCTGGACACACCAGAGGTGGGATCAGGTGCTTAGGAGGAGTAAGCATCCCCTGTTGACCGGTCACACCCGCCGTGAGCCCCATATCCTGATCAGGTAAACAGAGTTGAGATAATTTTTAAAAAAAATATACACACAGGAACAACCACGACTAACACACTCTGACTGAGTCATGATATCTTCTGAAATTCATTAATAATTTTTGAATGTGTAAGGTTTTATGATTGAGTATTCTAATACTTCAGCAATTAGAATATACTAGATTTTTTTTTGCATGACATTAATCAAAATTTTTGAACTATTTCAAACATATGAGGTATATTTGAGATATCGTTTGAGAATTTCACGAATGTATTATAATTCATTTTGAAATAATATGGCATAGCGTGAGAAAAATCTGCAGATTAAAAATCTCTGTAAGTGTATTTTTAACACATAACGAAGGATTCATTTGAAATATCTTCTGAAAAACAGCATATAAATGTGATATCCCTTTGTCCATTCCATACATACTGGTACACAGTAAAATCCTGCTTATCAGGTAAGTAGATCATAAAACGAAATGTTTATTATATGGACCTGTAATAAGAAAAATAACATCTATGTTTCTTCTGAGCTTAATATTCAACTTCTGAGTACTACAGCATGCTAGAATCATATGGATATTTCAAAATGGAAAGGCCACATACTCTAATGCCATTCTCCACTTTACAAGGTGATCATTCTCAAAGTTCTGAAATATTCCCTATAACCTCGAAAGGAAAACAGTGCAAGGATATGTATTTCATCTTCCTCTTTTATTTTGAGCATTTACGATTCAATTTTGGAAACAGCATTTTCAAACTATATGTCAGGACCCTAGGAACTGCATTTCCATATGGATGCAATGATAATGTATTTGCTGTGGGAAATTTGACTAGTCCCGAAAGAAATAACGTGAATGTGATGGGACTTTTTCTTAATACCAAAAGACGGAAACGCAGTCATGGACAGCGTTCATATAAAAGACCAAGTACATGTATAAATAATGTCACATTTGATTCACTTTTGCCTTACGTCAACAGACAATTAGGTTACTCTGTTCCATTGAGTGTTTTACATACGTTATTTGAAGAAGCCACAGCTAGTCTATATGAGAAATTTTCAATACCAGAATATAGACTGAACTATATGATTATGGATGTTGCCTATCACAGACTCTTTAAACCAGCACGGGTCATGGATGATATTATTTCCAAACCATGTCACCAGTTCTTTAAGCTCAAATTTAGAATCAAAGGAATAAATGCCGTCAACATAAGCAACATTCTTCGTCATACAAGGATCCAGTCGTCTATTCGATCTTATTTCAAGTTCAAGTTTACACCCTGTATTTCCTATAGCTATACCTCTACTATTGCATCCAAACTATTTGATTATAAACCAACTTTGCAGTGCCTAGATATAGACCATCTTATATGTAATCCACCAACGTGTTCTTGTTCTTCATCTTCTTTCAACTATAGTCCAGCTGGACATGTCATTGCTGGCGATGTTGATATAGTTGAAAATGAGGACCTCAAATCACTTATTTTAAAAGGTCCTAAATACTGAGAACTTCGGTCTTTTAATTGGCGACAGACTTTCATCTCTATTATGAATTATGTCGAAGATTATGCCAGACGATGGGCTAAATATGAAAAAGAACTTGATACATTGTCAGAATGGGTTAAAAGCATAGGAGGAATATTAAAATCCCGCATTAGACATATTAGAACAAAAGTACGTACCATCTATTCTTCTGTGTTTAGTAAAACAGAAGTGATAAAAGAATTTGATAGGTTACATGAGAAATATATTGTGGTTTCAGCTGGCAAAGACTGTAACACCAGCTTTGTTTGTAAGGCTCATAATTACAGCTGTATCTTAAACAAAATGGGCATTAATTCCACTTTGTTAATCGTACTTATACTTCAACTACCCTTTAAAAAGATGAACCAGATCGCCATAACGACCATAGAATTTGCGAAATTCTGACTTCAATCGAGACTGTTAAAAGACCTGTATCATCAACTTGTTTGTTATCAGCTTAACTCGATTTAAAAACTGCCTATACACAGAACAAGCTCTTGCATATCGAATCAGTTGAGCTATATAAACACCATATGCAGGTGATAATAGACTATTGCTACACAAATATGAGAAGTTGACGATGGAGAAGCTGAAATAATCCCCTTTGTCTACTTTCAATAAAACATCTAAGTATGAAACAGAAGTGGACGACTCTGTGGTGTCTTATATTTCGAGCTCGCAGGGATATATCGAATCGACATATGAGTATATGACATACTCAACTGTATGACAATCGTGATGATTTCAGCTTCTCCACCGCCAACATCCCATATTTATGTAGCAATATTCCATTATCACCTGCATATGGTGTTTATATATCTCAACTCATTCGAGTTTTTAAATCGAGGGAAGCTACTGATAAACAACAGACTCGATTGAAGTAAGTATTTCGCAAATTATATGGTCGTTATAACGATCTAGTTCGTCAATACAACCTATCATTGGGTCAACTGTTGTCTGACGAGTTTCATACCGATTGTTGGGCCGTTCTTGGCACACTGATTTTGACTACGGATAACTCCATTTACTTGATCAGGATATAGTGCTCACGGTGCGTGTGACCGGTCGACAGGGGATGCTTACTCCTCCTAGGCACATGATCCCACTCCTGGTGTGTCCATGGGTCCGTGTTTGCCCAAGTATCTATTTTGTATTACTTAATTGATCAATGTTCGTTATCTTCACCTTTCATGCAAATGTTTCTTCTTTTGGATTGAATACTCTACCTATGGAGTGTTTTGCCCTGTTTGACCATTATTGAATTATTATTACAAAATGAATTACCATTAATTATTCCTCATTCAGACAGTTACTATATAGATCTCTGTGATATTTTAAGGTCACCTTATTCGGTAAGATTTTCCCAACGCAGGACGTCTCCTTGTGCGTGAAACATTCTGAAGAGGGGCGTTAAACAAGATACAATCAATCAACCAACCCAAGCCACCGTCTTTCAGTTTTTTTTATTTTATTGATACGCTGACAGTATCAACATTGTGCAGGGATTGTTTTTTAGCTCTCAGTTCGTTGTCGTTGAATTTGTCTGATTTGATTGTATAAATATACAAAGGAATTGGTTACAAGTTTTTGCACCTTAGAAAACCTCTCTCGGAATTTGTCGGAATTTGTCTACAATTAAATGTACAGATATTCGTATCAACATGTTGAGACTCCGTCGTTCACCCTTTTTGGAATAGAATACACAAGTCTAGAACTATATAACGACATATATAACGGTATTTATTTCTACCGAAATCCATATATGCGGTACCACATCATTTGTCAAACCCTGTC
This sequence comes from Ostrea edulis, assembly GCF_947568905.1. Classification (NCBI taxonomy): domain Eukaryota; kingdom Metazoa; phylum Mollusca; class Bivalvia; order Ostreida; family Ostreidae; genus Ostrea; species Ostrea edulis. The sequence continues at coordinate 8,095,895 of NC_079170.1, read as the reverse complement.
TGCTGTTAACGTAAACATGGCGTCAGAAACTACACGCTAATATCGTTACACATCATATCCCTGAAAATATTTCATAACGGCATTCAACCAAAACTATTAGATCATAATATAAGGCTTCGACTGTTATGATTTATAGTTCAGTATTAAACAAATTTGACTTTAATCACAATCACAATTAACGTATGTCACGAAAACGATGACCTAAATACGTTAGTTCGTGTTACGCAGTGATTTAAAAAACGTCAGAACCATATCTCCTTAAAACGTCAGAATCATATCTCCTTAAAACGTAGGTAATAAATTTCAAACTCTAAGATATTAGACAGAGGCTTTATACTTGTATTCACAAGGAATGGCCTCAGTTACTATATACCTATTTACTGGCTATTCGGACAGTAACATGCTTATTGCCCCCCAAGATAGCAACTTTTTCCCGAGGCGCAGCCGAGGGAAATAGTTGCTGTCGAGGGGGACAATAAACTTGCTATTGTCCGAATAGTCAGTAAATAGGTGTTTTATTACACCAACAGTATACTTTACTTGTGTCAGACATACCAATATGAAGTAAACTAATTAGAGTTATCAGACTTTTACGTCACAGAAAAGAAAACACGGGAAAATGTAGCATCCCGTAAATAGTTTCGAGACTATTTCCCAAGGGCAGATTATTCAGAAACTATTTCACGGCTAGCATTATCCAGAAGAAATAGCAAATTTATTCACCTAACCTTTATATAGCAAAAACATTGAGATATAATAATATATACTTATGAAATGGGTACGAGGGAAATTGCAAATTTATGGTCCCCCGAGGAAGGAAATAATTTCCTGCCGAGGAGGACAATCTTACTATTTTCCTGAGTACGCATCCCATAACTGTTTTTTTTATAATGAAGCAATTGCAAAAGTATTCGTGGATTCATATTTATTCATTTTGAGGATAATGTTAACAATATCTTATCACTTTATTGTTCTAAGATAGTGATGTAGGTTGCCCGAACACATTGGTTTGTATAACGTTTTGAGAATGTGTTCTTCACTTTGATGTGACATAAAAAATATAGTGTGTTTTTCCCAGTGCAGTATAATCGAACCAGATGTTTTTATCCTCGGAAAACTTTCTTTTGGGCCTTTTCCAGAAATAGGATTAGATGTGTGGCGTTTGGATAAATACATTGTGAATGGAGCAAAATGACACCTTCGATCATCTATAAATATAAATTTCAAGATTAGATTAGGATTACGGTTTTTTTCACTCTGTTTTCATGTAACGAATGTAGACAAAGAAAGATAACTCTGAAAATATATGGCTTGTCATACATTGGCCTTGCTTATGGTCTTTGTTATGAATATCATCCCCTGTATGATTCTTGATTTGTTTGTTTTTAAATGACACATACTCGCTATTGACAAAATGTAAAACTGATACGGTACTAATTTTGATGCACCAGATCTGTAGAAATGGTCAAGTCTGATTTCTGAACTTCACGCAGATTTGTTTTACCTCCGTTACAGAAGTAGTACAAGTACTCGAGGATCGTCTAGTTTTGTACTATTTCTGGAGTATCAACATAAAATACACTTGATTCATCAAGTTTATCCATATCCTCTGTAACCATAGGTTCCTTAGATTTAGTGTCACCGACACCGACTTTCTTCAGTTGGACCGAAGTGGTCATAAACATTTCACTGGAGGTGTTGTATCTATTATCGTTGATAATATCCTCGTTTCGAACTTTCATAAAGTGTTGCTGTAGTCCATATCGAATAGTCACCATAGATTTCCTAGCTTATTTGATGCCGTCAGCATTTCTTAACTCTGCATAAAATATATGTCAGCACTGTTCTAATTCTTCTGGTTTAACACTCACCCAATCGTCAAAGTTTCCTAAATGTCTTTCAGTGTGATAATTTGTTACTATATTTACAGCAGTTTTTACAACACCTTTTCTGTTTAGAATCGATGTGTTGTCTATAATCAACTGTAGTTGTTCTTCAGTAAGAAGATGAAATCTCTCCTCGTCCATCCTCTCAGCTGTTTCTAACGTTATATCATTACGTCATAAAATCGAGTTTCTTGGAGCACTCCGCCGACTGCAAAATGTGATTGGTTAAAATATCAATGCATATATATGAGGGAGTGGTGAAAGGTAGTAGGTCTGAGTTTAGAGGGAGTGGTCCTGAGATGGGGGAAGTAGTACAGTTTTAGGGAAATGGACAGTTTTATTGTATTTATTTATATAGAGCAATAACAGTAAATGTATAATAATAGATATTATAGCGTTAACATGACAGGTTACGAGGATGTGGTGGTTAGAAACATCACTAGGTATTATAACGTTGCCACGACAGGTAACGAGGCTTGTGTGGTTAGGAAGCTCGCATTGTAACCGGGAGGTTCCGGGTTCTATCAATAGTGACTGCCAAGTGCTCAGGATCTGAACCAAAAGTCACAGGTCTTTCAATTATGACCTAACAAAACCGAAATACTGAAAGTACCTCCATCACAAAAGAGCTGGTATCTCGGAAATTGCATATTGTATTCGTATAATACACGGTGCTATAATTTTTTTCTATGATTGAAAGTACTTGCACGTCAGCAGTTAGAGATAAAACAAGAGATTAACAGTCTTTCCGCTTTCAACTTTCTCAGACGCCAGATTCTTCAAACATTTTTTATGCTAATCGATGGATCTCTTAAAATGTATAAATGTATCAGTCAACCCGAAGGACCACATCAACGGGGAAGCGAATTTCATTTATATGTGCTAACTTTCACATGGACGTGAGATACCATTTTTATTATCACAATTAAAGAGTTCGGTTATACAAACTGTACAGTTTCGTTTCGTTCAGTTTCTTTAGATTTCGTTTGGTTTTGATTTTGTTTCGGTAGGTTTCATTTCTTTTCGGCATATTTCGTTTTGATTCGATTTCGTTACGCATTTTAAAGGTGTCCCAACTAAATTAATGAAAAATCAAAGTTTAATAGATTTGACATTAATGATACGCAGTGAACATATGTGCAACAGTAGAATTTTTATATGATAATTCAAATTACGATAATTGATTTAATGATAAATCACAAATATATAGTGTCATAAACCAAAAGAACTCTACTGTGGTAATCTTTCATGTCCACAAAGGATAAAGTTTAGTGTGTATGTTGTGAGGACCGTTGATATTGAATATTAAGGGAATGAAATATAATGCATTGTCACATTTACTTGTGTACTTAATTTCAATTTTTATGTATATCCTTTCCAGGGCCTTTTCTTTTAGTTGTTATCTTTACCCCGTATGGTACCCCGTTTACCTGAGTCTGATATAACTGAGTTATGGGTTTAACCATTCATTCTACCGTGTATTGGTGTAACGTCCCTCATGCTGCATGAAATTCTTCTTTGATTGGTTTGAGAACATTTTGAGTTCAAAATTTCTGGAAAACTTATTTAATTATACGGACGTTTGGCTCTTTGAGGTCTCAAATATTCCATTGACATATGTCAAATATGTGAGGAACTGGGTATCCTTGACCTGTGTGTATTCAAGAATTGTGTATCCGGGAACTGTGTGTGTCCTGGAGCTGTGTGTATCCTGGAACTGTGTGTCCAGGAAATTCGTGAGCCTGCATCAAGACCAGGCGTCATATAAATACTTTATACGTTTCATGTGAATGATACAAAATTTAATACAAAAAAAACAATTTTGTCTTTTATTTTGCCTATGCCCTCAGATCTTCCTGTTGCATTGGTGTCAGAAGTGAGATGACCAAGCCATAGATTCACAAAGCCGTTGGTACACCCAGCAGTGAAATCACCAAGTCATGTGAAGTATTAACGTTGAATCAACAAGTTATGGGGTCATCAAGCCATGATATACAACAAGCGGTGAATTGCACACATGATAACAAATCCTTGCCCGTATTGGGAGTTTTGCAGAAGAATCGCAACACCAAGCTGTATCACCAATGTGCAGACTCAGCACATTCCAGATTGTGTATTACCATGATCATGATATTTCACCGGTGACAAGATATTAACGTCATTTCAATGGCGGACATCTTTTTCGTACATCAGTGAAACTGTTAACTTTAATATTCTTATCAAATTGGTGTAAAAAATAATAATAAAAATATCTTTTCTTTTTCTTTATATTTCTCTTGTACTTTGTTTTGCAGGTACATGTGGCAACAAGGTTATTCGGGACCCAGAGATGAATAGGTGATGAAATCCTGAAATATTCCCAAAATACTGGCACCTCAGTAAGTTTAGTTCAGTGGCTGTGGTATTCGGATTTTCCCAGCCGTTAAAGTAGACACACTATATTTGTTGAGATTCAGACACGCATTGTTCACAAATGCATCATATTTATGAAGAAATTGCTTTCATACAAGTTACAACGATATCAAAGGCAAAAACATTGGAAATGTAGCTATAATTAAATACTACACGGATCCCAAGAATGCTACAATAGTTGTAAATGATGCAAATTGTCCCTTTCGGATATTTTAAGTCTAGCAAAAATATCGACATACGGCAGTTAACCTTTTCCTTCCAATATGAAATGAAAATTCGATATGATAAGAAAATAACGGAAATATCTCATAGAAAAACCAATTTTCCAAGCATAATCACTGCTGCGTTGATATAAGTTAAATAAGTAGGTCCTACAGTGATTTACATAGATACACATTACTGTATAAATATCGAAATTATGTATTCCCTACTGATATAATTACATCGAAATATCATAATAATCAAATTCTTATAGGTGAGAGTTCGTTACAAAAGTAAACGGACATATATTTGCATGCGGACACTTAGTGACAGTTTGGTCCAAAATTGGGCGGACATTTAGTGCAGTCGGACATATAAGGACAGTTTGGTCTAAAATTGGGCAGACATTTAGTGCAGGCGGATATTCAGTGCAGGTGGACATATAGGGACTCAACAGAAGTACCTAGAAAAATATGAACACGTGTAATATCTTGGTAGCTATAAATAAATTTCTTAAACGTCGAAAAGTATTGTATATTTTGATGATAAGAATTGTCTGTTTAATTTTGGGTTATGTACATGGATGGAAAACAAAGAACTACCGGATACATTTAGATTTACCTGACCAGGATATGGGGCTCACGGTGGGTGTGACCGGTCAACAGGGGATGCTTACTCCTCCTAGGCACCGGATCCCACCTCTGGTGTGTCCAGGGGTCCGTGTTTGCCCAACTACCTAATTTGTATTGCTTGTAGGAGTTATGAGATTGATCACTGTTCGTTATCTTCACCTTGCATTTAGTAAAAAATCACGAATTCGTTATATATACATTATCACTATACGTATTTAGTACGTAAAATAATCGATGTTTTCTGAGCAGTATCATTTTAAACAAGCATTGCCCGACTACAATCAATAATGTTCACTATACCATAACTTATAGCACAATAAATATATCAGAGCCAGCTTCCAAGAACGGCTGCAACTAATTTATTTCATTTCACTGACCATATAAAATGTAAATGTTGCGTGAGAACAAATATCAATTATACAGATTAATTTCATCATGTAAAACAGTTTTAACTTATACGTTACCAATTTTGATGCACCAGATGCATATTTCGACAAATAATGTCTCTTCAGTATATACTGCCACGTAAAAAAAAAAATTCCATATTGTCGCCTCATCCGCTCCAGGACCATGATTTGCATTAACTGGAATCTACACTACCTGCTGCTTGCATATAAAGTGACTGATGATGGCTATGCTGGTTTTGAAAAGACGCTTTCCCCATCTATGTAATTATATGGGAAACTTTAATCACGTATTGAAATCCCACTGTAAACTCCGGGGCCATGGTTTGAACAAACTTGATACTGTAAGTTACCCGTGGATAGCTGCATATTTTAAAATGCGACTAATCACGGCAATGCTACTCTGAAGAAAAATATGTTTACAGATTTGTCCTTACGTATTCAAATATAATACTTTATCCCCCAGTTGTAAACTCACCATACACCCCCCGGGTTATATCACTTGAACAACTTGGATCTATTCTATATGAGCATGCATGCAATTCAATATCGCCCTCATTGGATCAAGGTCACTGCACCCCCTCTACTAATGGGCAGTCTATGGGTAAAGCTTTGGCCAGACTTGGTCAAGGCAAAAGGAATATTGTTCAAGACAAATGAAATCGGACGGACGGTGGGCGGACGGACAGTCGAAACATTGCAGGGCGCTTGCAGAGTTAGTCCCTTTAATTAACCAAATCCACAAAACGTCTAAATTTCAGATCCGGAAGTGTCAGCAAATATTAAGGTTGAAATAATTATGTTTTTTCATAGTTTACTGAAATAAACAGAAGCCGAGACCCAATGTGTAGCAGAATCTGTTGAAAGAGGTTTGATATTTCGCAGAACTTCATTTTTTGTTTCAATACTTCGATCATTTCTTTTTTAATTTCTGTCAATTCCACCATATGATGTGGTTTGTGTTTTGTGGAAGAGTCGATCAAACACAGAGACAAGTTAAAAATTTTGCAGAACACATGACAATCAAATTCCGGGTGACTCCAACATTTACAATCAACGCTATCGTCATTGCAGTCTTGCAAAAGGTCAACCAGTATATGTCCCACTTTCGACTTAATCTTTAAATGAATTGAAAGACTTTTTTCGCAAATGTTCATCCCACAAGTTTTACAGATATAAGCATTCGGGTTTTTGCAACCGCTACAGGGAACTGGTTGTTGAACTGTGCATTCCGTCATCACATTTAGTATTACTCCGCCATTGCTATCAAAGTGAAACGCAGTTTATGCAAAGTTTTATCCCACAGGTTTGTAATCACATTCAGATTGACCGCGTTTTGCCGTGCATTCCGCCACAGGTATTGCCAGTATCACTTGAAGGGCGTGTGTGTTTTCTGTGTATATTCTCGTGCAGAAATGGGAACGAAATAAGGCAGTAATTGTGTAACACTCTGTGAAAATAATCACGTGACTAGCTGTTCTAAGAGCAAATGGACATGAATTGCTATTTCTAAAAGCATCAAGGAAGTTTTCATGCTACAACAGGATATATACTTCTCAAAATTTTAGCATTAACGATTATATGAAATAGTGCACAATTTTCCTATATAGAATCAACAAAATCGACATGTCACTAAATTCAAGACAAACTTGTGTCCTTTCATCTCATGATCTGGGGTGGAATCAAAGAGTTTACGTTGCACAAGTTTTTATTTTTCGCCTTTATATACATTAAGCATGTTAGTTTGGAAACACACACAAAAAAGAATGATTAATTAGTACGTACAAGCACCTCCAAAGGAACCGGTAGTTTTGTCTGATAATAATAGTAGTGGTCTATATCATACCACCCCCAAAAGAAAAACTTAATAGGATGTAGTACAATGCAGACCCCTATGGTAGAGACCAATATCATTATTATTACAGACAAAATTACCGGTTACTGTGGAACCTTTATTCGCGGTCCCTTGTCACGACAGGCGTCGATCAGTACGATGAAAAACCTGCACTGGTCTTAATATTGTGGCACTTCACGTACTTCACGTACGGATGCCTCGATATCACAGGCGCCTAAACAAACCCAATAAGGGTATATCTTCTGTACCAATCGTATACCTTTTTCATTTCCCAATGCCATTTTGCAGTTTTTAATGGCTTCAATGCAACTCAAGGTGAAAAACAATTTCACATAAAATATCCAATTTGAACTGGTATACTAAGTAAAAAAGATTTAAAATTCTAGTTTCATAACACATACATTATTTGAAATAGGCTGCGAATGACTTTAAAATTTTCCTAGATTTAAGATATGTCCTAGGAATATTTTGTCTACAATGTCACTGGTAAAGTTGCCTTCATCTCGAAGTGTTTCAAAGGTATTCATCCAGTATGGGCTACAATGCTTTCGGAAAACCCCCACAATGAATCAATCCTCTGATCATGGTTACTAGATCCGAATATAACACAGCTGCCAACATTGTCATCTTCATTTTTCTATGTTAAGAACATTTCCATTTGAGCAATGGAAACGTTTTCTGTACCACGACCTAATCGCAACTTTTGAGGACAACCTTTTTTAAATCTGCGTTCTCTTGTGGCGAATTAAACCCATCTTTTCCAAACGACGCCCCATGTTGTTAATACTAACAACGATTCCATTAGAAAAAGCTGGCAACTACAACATTTCTTTGTGGTTAAATTCGAACTTAAAATAAAACTTCACAAGGACATCAATTGTTTCTAAGCCCCCCCCCCCCCCCCCCCATATATGTTGTTTGGTGAAATCATGTCATTCATACGGCTTAATAATCTCGTAATAACGAATTGTTATCCCATAATTACGATTTAGTATTTCGTTCGTACGACTTACATGTGTATTATCTCGTAATTACGACTTTATCTCGTTATCAAGAATTATTATACGACTTAGTTTCTCGTTATTACGACTTTTGTTGTTCATATAACTTAATATCTCATTATTTTGACACTTTAAGTCTTACGAACAACTTATCGTTCCTCGTACGTGCGACTTATTATGTCGTTCGTACGACATATCGTCTAGTTATTACGACTTAGTGTCTTATAATAGCGACTTATTATGTCTTTCGTACGCCTTACTGTTTTTCGTATATACGACATAGCGAAAGAAATAGAATCAATTGGCAGCAATGTGCTTCCGTACTTTTCAATGTACCTTGCGCCATGATATTTGTGTTAACTTTGTTGTATATTTTTTTTATTCCTCTGTGTTGCAAATAATCAACAATCAAATAGGTGGAAATCGCACTGAGTACTCTGACTGAATAGAGTGTATTATGATAGAAGCCTGGGTACTCCATAATTCTGCTGGTTTACTTTAATATTTTAATGCAAAATAATCGGAACCCTTCAAGGTATATATAAATGATAATGCATCTTGTGCTGAAATTGTGCTAAGCGATTTATTTAAGAGCCATTCTCTATAAGTATAAACATTTTTGATATAGTGATGGTTATATACACTCACTGGTGTTGCTGAAATTTGGCATAAAGTGATTATTTGATACCCTCTCATAGAATTTGGCACCAAAAATTCGTAATTGAGAAACCGCTGCCATGGTAACAAGAACGATTTGAATACAGCTCCCGAGGTGCTTAAAAAGCTCGATTTTTGCCTGTTTTTGATTAAACATAAACAAATTAATTTTACTGATATAACATTTCTCTATTACTTGCTTAGGGATTACGTGCATCATAATGGATACAGAATAAAACATCAATAAATGAATATTGGATTACCTATTGTTCCTGAAGTTGAAAAATCACTGTTTTTGAAAATAAATCAATTTTAAGCCATTGTATGACATCATTAACAGGAAAACACAACAACAAACATGTATGAAAGTTATGTATGACTTAATTCATCCCTTTATGTGTAAACTATAAAAAAATGTCTTATTCTCCTAAATAAAATTATATAGCTTGAAAAATTGGTTGCCATGGTGATATGAAAAATCTCATGATATGAATATATGAGTCAAATTTTAATAATTTATCAATATAATATCCTTAATCTATTAAATTTGGCATAAACAATGATAAGTATAATGTATTATCGTGTTATACAATATTTCAGTTGCCATAGCAACTATATTTTAGTATTTCATTACAGGATTTTAATAAGTAAACTAGTATGTTAATTTGTATCAGAAAGCATTACAGCTCTTCTTATTACCATGTGATAGTGTAAAATCATTGTCATATTATATTTGAACACATAAATTGATGTAAAAGTCTGCTGAAATCAGCAATACCAATGATTAATTCTTTTGTTACCATAACAACCATTATGTAAGATACGTGTAAATGGTTCCTTTAAGTTTTGAAGAAAGGTACTGACTATAAAATTCATTCATTTGCGTCAGGAAGCAGAACTGTGTGTGCCTATTGTTAAGTGAAAGTGTTCTGTAATAATCTTAACAATTGTTATAAAGTACAAATTTCATAATTTCCATGGATTAGTCATAAGTTGGTGTAGCAAACATTTAAAAAATCTTCAAGTCAAAAAGCATTGGTAGAAAATTATTACATTTAAAATGAAAATGAAGTTTAATGAATGTGTTTGAATTACTTTGTATTGAATGTAATTTTCACTTTTCACAAAATAAATTATATGTTTATCTACATGAATTTCCTGTAAAAAACATTATATGACTGTCTAATCAGTTAGATATAATTATTATATAGGGGAAAATATGATCAAAAGTGTGTTACTATGGAAACGATAGATCCAGTAACCATAATCATTGAAAATCAGTGGATTGATACTAAAATATCATAACTTTATCGTTGTATTCATAGGCTGGCTAAAATATACAAATTAAGAAAGAATTCAATTTGTAGCTTAGTTGCTATAGAAACGAACTTCCATGGAAACATTATGCTTGTTATTTAGAGCTCTTTTCATTTACATTAACTACAAGTATTTTACCTACTTACATGTATACTCAGCTGAGTCAGTTTTGACCAAAGATAGCTAATCCAAAAGTCTTGTTATAAAAATGTTGGTAATCTGACTGTTTTGTCCCCATGGAAACATTAAATAGGAAGTGCTGCAGCCACATGTAAATTTAGTATATTATTGATTGGGTATCCAACATTGTCTTGACATTGATTTTTATCAACTACCCACATACATATGTACTAACGATTTCTAAATTGTTTTATATGTCAACTAAAGCTGCAAGGTACCGGGAAAATGATGTTATTTAGGTCATAATCTACTCACACCGGCCTTTCATTTCATTTCTTTCTTTCTCGATTTATTTAACTTTTGTGACAAAAAAAACCCCAACTGAATATGGATTGTCTTTTGGCTTGTTTCAGTACTTTCTCCTTAAGTACATAAGTGCTCTTTTCTAATTACTTTTTAACAAATGATTTAATTCATTTCCATGAATATCAAATTCTGTTATGGGAGCTTAAAGAAGAATCAATGCCCAATAAAATTACCAACACATCCAATGTGTATAACAAAACAATTTACAGGGGTGGGGGATTGCTGTTGTTAAAAACCGGTTTACGTTTTGTATCAAAATTTTGATTTGGGTTTATTTGCCATATATGTAGATGAATGAATTATAAGATGTATGTATTACAAAAAATATTGTCCATCTTCCAATTCGGGGTGGGGGCGGGGTATTATTTTGTTTTTAAAAGCAAAGTTTGTGTCCATCTTGGTTATATTAAGAATGTGAATTTAAAATTGTCCTGTTTCTGTGAGATTTATCCTGATTGTTTTCGATTAGATTAAAATTGTACCTTTTAAATTACAGTCTGCGAAACTCAGTCAGAGCAGGAAATGAATTAAACAATCTTCAATTATATGTTCAAGCTTTATCTAAAAATGAGTTTGTAAACAATGACTAACATACATTATTTGTTTCTGCTTTTATATCAATACGTTTCAGTAAACTATGAACATATACAATTACATTGTTCAGTTGAGTACAGTTCCTTCCATGAAAGGGGATGAGAAATTCAAAAACAGGTCATCAAATATTCTCCAACAGTCTCAGCCTCTGTGATTTTTCAGTGGACACATTCCAGCTGACAATCTTTAAACAAGTTACAGCCATGTTGGATTCACTTAATTTTCAGTGACTCGCAATTGTGTTGTCATATGATGATGCTTAGTCCTATACACTCCTCACAGAAAACATTTCTGTCTTAGTTTCATTAAGAACATCCAATCTTGAATATGTACCCTGCCAGTCAGAGCTACAAATGTATATTAATTTTAAAATCAATTGATTTTAACAAATGAAGTATGACATTTAAGAACAATCCACCAGTGGTTGTGTTTCTGCACAAACTTGAAACAATTTTCAAACATTTTCAGTAGAATTGTTTGGTATTTGAGGGCATATATTTCGTGTTTAGGCGTTGCAGCAAATCAACTTTAAAAAAAAAATCACACACAAAATAGCTTACTTAAATAGCAATGGGACGTTAAATGAAAAATGAATATACACATTTTTGTAAAGCAAAATTCAACATTTACTGAGGCTCACGTCTTTGAACAAAATCGGTTGTCTTGTTGCCATGGAAAAGTAGTCACAGCACATTTTCAAAGGTGTCATTATTACAGGACTGAAGGATGTATACTTTGTGTAAAATTTCGTCAAAATCGATGTCAGTCGTTTTCCACATGTTTTGATGCTTACAGAGAATGGCTCTTAGGAAATAAATGTCATACAATTGCATACGCTAAACAATGTGTTTAAGTGAATATTTAAACATTTATAAGTGTGACAAAAGACAGAGAAATAATGGTACCATCATAATGCCTATCGCTTACATTGTTACAATTGTATGATTGAATATTAACTTGGCGCTAGATTATGAGTAAACGACCTGTATCAGGTAATATGCATTTCTAAAAACTAACAAAAAGCTTCACATTCCTAAAAAACTAACAAAAAACTTCATGTTTCTAAAAACTAACAAAAAGCTTCACATCTTCCTCTTCCGAAAGAGATACATCCCCTCGCAATAATTAATCAATATCAGATAAAAGTTGTTCACAATTAATACTTTTTCCATCATGGAAAACTTGCATCCGTTACAATAGACGTACTATATATATTACGATTCATCCGCGGATTGTTCACAACTGGAGACCACTCATGAAAAAATGGATACAATCACAATTTGTAAAGATATCAAAGGCGAAATCATTGGACATATCAATGTTTTTGATATAGAGATGGATAGGTACACTCACCGATTACTTTTACTAGTAAATGGAATACAATTCAATCATTCTACACAAAATGATTCATTTCATTACTCAATAAAAATAGACTGTAAAAATGCCTGATAATTTCATTCATATTTATCAACCGTCCGTTACTGTTCTCTTTTCATCTGATGTAAAATAACCATATTCAGGACATGATTTAGTTTTCTGATTAATGCAGTATATATTGATGTTAATTCTTGGGCTGATCATCATCTCAGTCCCTTTTAACGCTTTAGTAGATTTCCAATGATACCAGAACGGGTATTTCCGATCAGACACAGCCGACCCGGCGTACTGCCCGTTCAAGTTGGATTTAGCACAGTCCCGGTACCACCAGGCTCCGTGAAGGTCTTCTGCACAGTTACGATTACTCCTGTCATTATCCTGATCCCATGTAGTGAACTGATCTCCACTGTGAAACCGGATCAAACTGTCTCCTACAAGATAGTATTGATAACTGTTATAAACATTAACTATCTCCTACAACAGAGTATTGATAACTGTTATAAACATCAACTGTCTCCTACAACAGAGTATTGATAACTGTAATAAATATCAACAGTCTCCTACAGCAGAGTATTGATAACTGTTATCAACATTAACTATCTCCTACAACAGAGTATTGATAACTGTTTTAAACATCAACAATCTCCTAAAATAGAGTATTGATAAATGGTATGAACATTAACTGTCTCCTACAACATAGTGTTGATAATAATCTCGGCTGAGATTCGGTTTGGCGGAATATTTGGACTGACGCCTTCACCGAAAAGTGTATTATGGTTACACCTATATATATCTCATCTAGTACAAAGTATTTGAATTGTATAAACATAAAAACACAAAGCAATACAGTGATGACCAAAGATCAAACAATGTGTATATTCATTGACCGATAGGGTCCATGGGTCATTGCATGTTCTGCATGTTACATGTAAATTTATTCTGTATGATATTTTGTGTGTAATCCGAATGTGTTTCGTTCTGTGATGAGTTAGGATATATCTAAAACATTCATACCCGCTGTTCCTGAATACCCCGATACTGTAAGCTGGTATTTACTGCTCTCGCTTCCAATTTGAAATGTGGAGTACAGGGCGTACGCTTTCTCGTCAGCAAAACTCAACAGCTCCACTCGTAGTTCTTGATTTGTCATTGTTAAATAGTGAATCCCATCGTTCCCTGTTTATTAAGAAATAAAAACAAATATCACTACATAGAAACAAATGATAGGGATATGCAGTTTGCTATAGAGATGTGCAAAATCAACTTTTTACAGAAATGAAATCTTTTTCTTTTTTCTTTTAAACTTTCAGGGCATCTTGGATTCCAAGTTTAGAAAAAGTACCCACTACAGTGTACATGATCAGGTATTGAGCATTCTTTAGTAACATTAATACAAGCAAGCGTCATTTGAAAACATTTATCAATGTTAAGCATTAAGTGGAAACTACGAAACAACGTTACTTTTCTACTTCTCCTCCAGAACCACTGGGTCAATTCCAACAGATATATAATAAAGAATCATTGGGCAAAGGTGATTCAAAATCATTAATTGGAGATAAGAGTCTACCCTTTCCAATGCCGGTAATTAACAAATTGTGAAAATATGGTGACATCCTTTAATTTCCATGCATCACTAGACCAGAAAAAAGCAAATCGTATATGAAAACTTCCTTTAAGAGTGTAAATTAAATTCTGTACATATTATGACTCCCAGGAGATGAGTGGGGCCACAATACGGATCAAACTTTTAAATGGAAATGCAGAGGAAAATCTTTTAAATTGTATTTCTCAAGAACAGCTGGACCTGAATTAGTCATATAAATATGTAAGACTAGCATCCCCAGGAAATGTAGGTTAAAGTTTGATCAAATTATGTACGGGGGTAAAATGGGCCACAACATGGAATCAAAATTTCATACTGGTATATATATATATATATATATATATATATATATATATGCATAATAATGTACATTCACAGTTAAAACTTTGAACATATATGTTTTAACAGTAACACGTCATGATTAGTCATATTGTATCCTTATTGTACAGTCAACTTGGTTCAAATTGTATACTACTCAAAATTTGATAAGGATCATAGATATTTTTCTGTTTAAAAAATTAATTACTACATAACTGGCAATATTGTGTCCAAGTGAAATCAAAAACGTCTTCAACAAACTTGCACGTGCATTTCATGCCATGTGAAATGCGTTTCTCATCACAGTTTCTGCTTTTGCTACCATTGCACAATTTTCACTCATGCATCGGTGTCTGAATCTTTCTAAAATTTCAAACTCACTTGAGTGTTTACACTATGTTTATCAACACAATGCCCCCTCAACGTGTAAGGCGTCGCCTGACGACAGAACAACTGGGCAGATGTATTGGAATGTTTGACGCTGGCTATTCACAACGTGACGTTACAAATGCACTAAACGTCAGCCAGAGCGTTGTAAACAGGGCCTGGAACCGACAGCAAACTTTTGGTACAGCAGCACACCGATATCGGGGTGGTCATCAGAGGTCGACAACTCAACGCTAAGACCATTTTGTGGCTCTTCAGGCACGACGCCATCCCTTCTGGACAGTAACCAGCCTACGTAAGGACCTCCTGAACGCCTCGGACACCACTCAGACGATACGGAATCGGCTTCACAATGCAGGTTTCAACTCGAGAAGGGCATGTGTTCGAGTCCCTCTGACTGTTCGACACCGGCGGGAGCGATTGGACTGGGCTGAAGATCATGTCACTTGGACATAGAACGATTGGGTTCAAGTTCTGTTAACCGATGAGTCAGGGTATTGTTTGGAATTTACAGACAGGAGGCACCGAGTGTGGCGACGACAACGTGAACGTTTCCATGATGCCAACATCAGTGAACATGACCGTTATGGTGGTGGTTCCATCATGGTCTGGGGTGTAATCAGCAGGGATGGAAGAACATATTTTCATGTCGTGGAGACAGGAACAATAACGGGGATGCGGTACCGGGATGAGATCCTCGATGTTTACGTCAGACCCTACACTGGTGCTGTTGGCCCTGAGTTCCTCTTGATGGATGATAACGCCCGTCCTCATCGCGCCAGGGTGGTGGAGCAGTACATTCAGCAGGAGACAATTGTCCGTATGGACTGGCCAGCGCGCTCGCCGGACTTGAACCTGATTGAGCATGTATGGAAGACGCTGCAGGTTGCCCTTTCACGCCGTAGAGCACAACCCACGACTTTGGGAGAGCTCGGAAACCCCCTCGTGGAAGAGTGGAACAACCTTCCCATTCGAAACATCCGGGTGCTTATTGACAGGGTGGCTCGACGTTGTCAAGCCGTCATTGATGCAAGGGGAGGCCATACCCGGTATTGACACTTCATCGACTAAATGTAATGATGGACTATCCCCAAAAACTGTGTATTTCTTTCTCTGGTTTGTTGTTAACTTTTTGTAATGAAATGCCTTTTGGTGTTGTTATCAGATTTCAAGCATTCCGTATTGATAAAATATCATGCCGTTCATGAATCTTCATTGATAACCGGAGTAAACACGTTTCTGAGTCAAATCTATGTCTTTTGTTATGTTAGTGGTAAATTACACACATATAACCTAGTGATCCTTATCACATTTTGAGTAGTTTAGTTCCAGTAGGCCACAATAGGGAATAGAGGTTTTACATGTACATGGGAATACATACTTTAAATCCTTTAAAAACGATAATATAACGAATATTGATAAATCTCTTCAATCCCTATACAAAATTTATATTATGAGAAACATGGATCCTGTATACGCTAGAGGTGGGATCATGTACCTAGGAGGAGTAAGCATTCCCGTCTCTCTGTCACACCTGCCATGAATCCCTTATCAAAAGAATCTGTAGAAAACTTAGAATGTATAGATATGCTTAACATTTGGTACGAAATACGTCAGACAGTACTCGACTTAATGACAGGTTGTTTATGTAAATTAGATTGTTATCACAACCATACACTTTGTGAAATGCTGACTTACAATGAGATTGTTTATACATGAAGCGTGAGATGTAACCACATCCTCCGTTCCTGGTCCCCGCAATATCCCACTTTCATTGGGTCATTTCATTCATGCGAACCTACTAACTTTTACAGTATGGAGATGCATATTTCTTGATATTATAAGAATACTTAGATTTACTTATTGACCATGTTAACATGATTGGCGATATTGACACAATGATATATTAATGTCAAGCTGTTTCTAAATCAATCATTTTACATGTAACATTGGTGTGAAAAATAACCTACCAAGCCAGTAGTTTTTGGATGGGTCTCCGAATCCTTTCTTGTAATCTGCCCATGTTTTATAAAAATCTGTAGAGCCATCCTGTCGTTTTTGGATAATCTGCAAAACAAATAACATACAGATTGAACTTGATTCATAGACCCCAAGATATGGCCCTTGGAATATGTAAAACTAAAAGTAAATATTTAAAAGGAGTATTGTGATCACAAATATGTATAATAATCCGGGGTTTAAAACATGTTAGATTTTATAAATAGAAACATAACAAAGTTTTTTTTACAAGATTTTATTCGCAATTTTATATAGAATAAGATTGTACGATAGTACGAAACGTGCGATGTGATATTTTCATTGAAACGTTATTTTGCCATAATGGGACCAATCTTGTAATGCTCATTTATTGGAAATAAAAAGATACTCAACAAGTTACCATTTCCCCCTGTTGCTTGGTCAGCAATCGAAATAATCTTGTTCTGCGTATAGTCAATTTTTAAATCAAGGTAAGCTACTGACAAACAAGTTGATGGTACAGGGATTTCAACAGTCTCGATTGAAGTCAGTATTTCGCAAATTCTATGGTAGTTGTTATTATAACGATCTACTTCGTCAGTACAACCTCGCATTGGGACAAATGCTGTCTGACGTGTTTCATACCGACTGTTAAGCCGTTCTTGGCACACTGATTTTGACTGCGGATAACTCCGTTTACCTGATCAGGATATAGGGCTCAAGGTGGGTGTGACCAGTCAACAGGGGATGCTTACTCCTCCTAGGCACCTGATCTCACCTCTGGTGTGTCCAGGGGTTCGTGTTTGCCCAACCATCTATTTTGTATTGCTTATAGGAGTTATGAGATTGATCACTGTTCGTTATCTTCACCTTGCATTCAAAGATCTTATTATGTTTAACTGATCAAACAACAAAATTTGAAAATAATACATTTTACTACAAGTCAATTTGATCTAAACACACAATTGTGTAGTACGTTTGAAATATATATTGACACATTTCGCTTAAAAAGATTCTAAAGGTTCTATTCTAGAACAATAATTTGGAGAGTTCAACTGCGGTGACGTAATAGAATGTTTGTTTTCAATTATATAATTTCAAAAAACTAGAAATTTCTAGGACTTTGTTTCAATCTTTGTACAAACAGAATGTAAATTTTGTGGTATTACGCAACTTGATAGAATTACACTAGATATTCTATTGTTGGGGACTGGACTTCATGACAAATCTACGACAGTGTTTCAAACAGACTTATTCTCGTGTGCTAATTCAACTTCATTGAATGTGGTAAATCAACATCGGACATTGCTTTATGAACTTTGATTAGGTCTACTCTGTGCTAGTATATATTCATTGATCAATATTTTTTACTGTACATATTTGTATATGAACTGTAAAATCGTTGAATTGAGTGTAATTATTTTGATGGACTTAAACAGGGGATTCCGACTGATAAGATTATGTTTAACTGTAGAATTCAACACCATTTAAATCCATTGTGTTTAATGTACAATTCGGAGATGTCTGTTATAAATCCGTGCGTTTTAATGCGAACATTTTTCTCATCTAAGTACACTTTTCCACAAAGGTGCGAAGGTTAAGTGCTGTAAAGGTGGTTATTTGTGCTGGAGGTACGCGTTTATCCACGCCGAACATTACGAGTGGGAAGAAATTCACGGTAACTGAATATAATTTATGGGACGTTTACACGCTTATGATGTTATTATGAAATTTACGTAAATTTCCCCACGCGTAAATAACCAGTTTTACAAAATCCGGTTTTAAAAACAAACTTAACACATATCTTTTTTAAATTTGCGTTTAATCTGTAATTCAGTATTTATGTATACGGTTATTTCGACAAAAGCATGTGTAGTTATGCCTTCCCATAGTTACTATGTTAATTTCTAACCTTTTCTATGTGTTTAGTGTACTTTGTTTTGGTTTATATTGTTTTACATTTGAAATGCTTAAGGGTAGTTATCTTGATAAGATAAGCGCTATATAAATGTATAATAATAATTTAAATTTTCAGTTTTTTAATATTGCCAATGACATCTGTTGATCACTCTACTGTCTGTTACCAGAATGTAAATGTGGCCTCTCCGACTATTGTATTTATAATTGATATGAATGAAATCATCGATTCAGGTTATTTTACTATCCTTGGATTATCTAATCTTTATATTTTTTCCAATATCAATTACTCAAAATATCGTTTTACAAAACGCTGTGATTGATCTGGAAATTTCTGATGCACAGCTCAAATACTTGATATGCCTACCAAAGACTACATATTCGATAGAAGTTCTTGTGGTTTGTGTTTCTGATTTTAATGTACTCACCGTCCAGCCCCCTCCATCTGTAGTCATGTCACAGTACACTTTCTTTTCCTGATCATTAACATCTATCGAATACACCCCATCGTTTCCTTCCACGCCTGGGTCACTTTGTAAAATCTCCATACAGCTCTTATGTCGCTCTGGAAGAAAGACATTATCACCTATTGATTGCTCCCCATGATATACAGTTGTAGTACTGGTCAATGACATGCAGGTTCTTGTAGAATATCAGAATATAAATGTTTTGCAAGGTTTGCTGAGCAACTGACGACGAATTTATCAAGCACGCAGTTGTGTTAAGTAGGGTCATAGAAATATATCAGGGAAAAAACTTAAATAAACAGATTATTTTTTTTTATAACTTCTGTACACACAACCCTTTTATACAAAACAATATGTATATATAATTAAGTGCATATTGACCTCCCATACATTTTTCACCAGACGGACAGTCTCTACATCAGCTGCATATCACGTGATAAAACTTCAAGATAATATCGTACCGTGTATGTACAAATCGTTCCATTGACACGATATCCAGATATCAATGCAAGTTAACGTTCATATAACTTCAAAGCATATTAATTCCTTCATTTGAAAAGTAATGAGAGTAACTGTATAGTGACTTGTAACATGTCTAATTTTTGCATTGAATATGCGAGATGCAGCGATTTTTGCATATACAAAGTTGAATGCAAGGTGAAGATATCGAACAGTGATCAGTCTCATAACTCTTATAAGCAATATAAAATAGATAGTTGGGCAAAGACGGACCCCTTGACATATCAGAGGTGGAATTAGCTGCTAGAAACATGTTTTTTGTTGAAGACACTTTGCTACCCTAGGTTTCCTTTTGCACTGAAGATCACATGTCACATAAATCAAATATTTTTCACTCAAAACCCTCGGGGTGCCGTGCCAATGATGAAATGTGTATGTACGAAAACACTGTTTATGCAAACGAGTCCATTTTGAAAATCATTATACGTGCAGATTAGGGGCGATATCAAGATCACAATATAATATGGATATTACTTTAGCATGTATGACAAACGGGGTGATTTCAGTTTCTTCATCGTTAACTTCCCATATTTATGTAGCACTATTCCATTATCACCTGCATATGGTGTTTATATATCTCAACTGATTCAATATGCAAGAGTTGTTCTGCATATAGTCAGTTTTTAAATCGAGGTAAGCTACTGACAAACAAGTTGATGGTACAGGGATTTCAACAGTCTCGATTGAAGTCAGCGTTTCACAAATTCCATGGTCGTTATAACGATCTAGTTCGTCAATACAACCTTGCATTGGGTCAAATGCTGTCTGACGTGTTTCATACCGATTGTTAAGCCGTTCTTGGTACACTAATTTTGACTGCGAATAACTCCGCTTACCTGATCAGGATATAGGGCTCACGGCGGGTGTGACCGGTCAACAGGGGATGTTTACTCCTCCTAGGCACCTGATCCTACCTCTGATGTGTCCAGGGGTCCGTGTTTGCCCAACTATCTATTTTGTGTTGCTTATAGGAGTTATGAGATTGATCACTGTTCGTTCTCTTCACCTTGTATGAATGTTATATTAAGAAGAAATTTAAAGTATTTCATTATCAAAGAGAATTAATATAACCCATTTGACAGAAACTTTTACTCGATTGTGGTTTATCGTTTGATAGCGGTGGTAAGTAACGAAAAAAATATTTTGAGTTTTCCAACCTCAAAAGGATTGTAGATATGTACGTCCTCACCTTCGTCATGACGTGTTTTTCATTGTGACGTCATGTAATGTGCCAGTGCGGCAAAGAACATTTTTTACAGCACATAATGCCGTTTTTCAACTTATGTACTAAATTGAGAATTGAGAAGAATATTTTCGTTGTAAGTTTGTCGACAGACGATCGTACAGAGACAAGCTCTCCACATATTTGTCATGGAACTTCCATCAGATTGTTAGAAGACCTAACGAAGATATAGTCTATGGGGAATTCCAGCATCTTTTCAATATCAACTCAGAGTATTTGTGCGCAGAATTATAGTGGTGTTTAACAAAGTGAGTTTGTCGAATGATTGATCACTAGAGATGAGTATTTCCTTTTTCCATTTTTGTTGACGAAGTACATTTATATAATGTCAAGAAGTCTAATCTTTAATTGATAGTCAGCAATAATCATGTAAAATGTTGAAAAAAAAAAACGATTTAATGTTATCTCTTTAAGAAAAATTCATTGATTTCAAATTTACTAAACGTTCTTCTGAATGTTTTGGAATGGACATTTGATTTACTCCACTGCTGGCATATTTTGTGGCACAATACATTTGAAGTTTCTCCTACACCGCAGTTTATATTTTCGTGAGAAGCAAAGATAGAGTCTTGGTAGAACTTTCACTGGATTTAGCATTGTATATATGTTTGTAAGCGATGTTAAGATTAAGAATCCAATTTACATGTAGATACAGTAACTCACATTCATTCGTCCCATTGACTGGAATATCAAATGAAAGGTGAAGATAACGACCAGTGATCAATCTCATCTCAAATGTCTTTAAAAGTGAAGCATGGTTTTGAAGCATTTCAAATTTTGAAAGTGAAATTGGAATATAAGTAGAATAATCAAATGTGAAATTACTGCCAAGTTCGTTTTATGAGTACGGAATTGCAGTAAAAATATTGATATAGTGGTGCGTCTCTGGAGATAGCAATAATGCTAGCACGCATAACTAAAACACATACCTTCACATGTGTTTCCGATAAACCTATATGCACACTGACATGAGAACGTTGTTGAATTGGATTTACAGTTTCCGCCATTTTTACAGGGAGAAGAAGCACAGTGATCGATAACTGCAAGAAAAGAAATAGATCAGTACTTATTAATAAAAATATATACCTTGAGCAAAATAAGCTGCTTATTTGTGTCTTTCCTTTATTTCTCTCTCATAATTTCCCCCATTTATTGCTCGTATTGCTCTAATATATACAATCAATCTTCATGTAGAAGATGTGGAAAAAGTGGAAGTACTCCATAACAGAATATTCTTTATTTGGAAAGTACTCTATTAAGAGACATTATGCTTTCATACACCAAGTACATGTTTGACACTTCGAATTACCTACTTCATTTCAAGCTACAAGTTTCTGAGAATTGATTGAAACACATTATATACGCAATTTAAAGCAGTGAAAAGGTAGATATAACGAACAGTGAGCAATGGGTAACTGCTAGAAAAGAAATAAATCAGTACTTATGATTCCAGTTATACACCTTGAGTAAAATAAGTTGCATTTTTGTATATTTCCTTTATTTCCCTCTCATACCCACCCCCCCTCTATTGCTGGTTACATTTGGCGCGCGCTCTATAATTTCATTGTATATGAATCATTTTTCGTAAGGAAGAGGCTAAGAAAATTAAAGTATTTCATAAAAGAATATTGTCTTTATTTGGAAATTACTCTTTTAAGGGACATTTTACTTTCATACATCAATTGCATGAATGAGACGTTGAATTACATACATCCAATTAAAGATTAAGATAAAGAACAGTGATCAATCGCATAACCCCTGTAAGCAATACAAAATAGAGAGTTGGGTAAACTCGGACCCCTGGATACACCACAGGTGGGATCATGTGACTAAGAGGAGTAAGGATCCCCTGTCAAGCCGTCACATCCACCGCGAACTTTGGTCGTGTTAAACCTAACATGGAAAGCTAGGCAGTTTCTGCTCCTTCGTTAACAATTATTAAAGAAGAAATAAACCAGAAAAATACCCCGGATATCACATCGTCTCTTCATTGTTATCAAATACTATTAAGCGATGTAATAAAGGTTCTTGCATTTAAAAAAATACCACATTTCATGTCCGTTGCCCACTGTCCGTTTGGTGCGCAAACAAACATCCGTGAACCAGACTGAATGTAATTTTGGTAACAGTCAAGTTTCATGAATCTTTGAATTCCAATTCCATCCCATCTGCCGACGCTGCTCAGATTCACTCCCTTCTGGGATGGAATGCCACAATCTGTTGAGAATGAAAATACTGTAAAATGTGTGTTTTGAGTGGGTCTACATTTCATAGTTAACAATTGTATTCCGTTGTCGTGTTTTAAATATTTCACTCTAATTTGTATATTCATGTATAATCTATTACCTGAAAAAGTACATTCAAACTTGCCCATTGGTAAGGGTTTGCATTTTTCATTGATGGAACAATTGGATGCCGAATGAGAAGATACGATACCCTGCAACAAGAACGGAATATTGGTAAAGATTCAACAAACTTCGACTTCACATAAAAAAGTAATTGAAATACCTCTAGTAGATTTTATTGTAAAAAGATTAAACAGATATCAATATGTGAAAACCATAGAACGTATTCTTGATTAAATACTCAAAATAAACAATAAATACCAGTGCATTTTTCATGGCGTGCGCATTGACCTCTAATGACTATTTTTTAAGAACAATAGAGAACATTTAGTGGATTAATTACTTGCCAGTCCTCCTTTAAATATGTAACCATAGTGTGGATATCTGTCTATAACTGTAGTGTAGATATCTGTCAATAACTGTAGTCTGGATATATGTATATAACCATAGTGTGGATATCTGTATATAACCATAGTGTAGATATCTGTGTATAACTATAATGTGGGTATCTGTCTTTAACTGTGGTGTAGATATCTGTTTATAACTATAGTGTTGATATCTGTCTATATCGGTAATGTAGATATCTGTCTATAACCATAGTGTGGATATCTGTCTATAACGGTAGTGTGGATATCTGTCAATAACTGTAGTCTGGATATCTGTATATAACCATAGTGTGGATATCTGTATATAACTGTGGTGTAGATATCTGTATATAACTGTAGTGTGGATATATGGTTATATATGTAGTGTGGATATCTATCTATAACTGTAGTGTAGATATCTGTCTATAACCGTAGTGTGGATATCTGTCAATAACTGTAGCGTGGATATCTGTCGATAACTGTAGTGTATATATCTGTCTATAACTGTAGTGTAGATATCTGTCTATAACGGTAGTGTGGATATTTGCCTACAAATGTAGTGTGGATATCTATCTGTAAGCGTTTCCTGTGATTTGTGAAAAATGTGAAGATAATAACAGTGATCAATCTCATAAAATTACATGTAGAAAACAGAAGTGAGGAAAGGGCATTCATGAAGCTCAGGGAAAAACATACGTGGCATTAGGTGACTAGGACGAGTAGCCTCGCCTATTGGGCAGACATACCTACCATGATCCCTCTATCTTGTTCCAGTAAACAGTTCACTGCGTAAACTGTATATAAAGGCGCTACGTAAGAAATCCATCCTAATATTCTAATGAGTATTGGTGGAGGAATGTTATTTTAGAAATAAAATTCATTTTTGAAAACACAGGAGGACAATGGGTACGGCGCTTTACGTCATACTTCATGTGCTGACGCCCCGTGGGGATCCGGGTTAGAATAGGTCATCAGTACTCCTTGCTTGTCCTAAGAGGCGACTAAATGGGGCGGTCCTTCGGATAAGACCGCGAAAACCGAGGTCCCGTGTCACAGCAGGTGCAGCACGATAAAGATCCTTCCCTGCTCAAAAGCCATAACCGCCGAGCATAGGTCAAAATTGTGCAGCCCTTCACCGGCAGTGGTGACCTTTCCATATGAGTAAAATATTCTTGAGTGGGACATTAAACAATATTTAATCAATCAATCATGTACTCACTGAAGTGTTACTGTTCATAGCCTCATCTATTTTCAAAAACTGAAATTTATTTTTCATATTTACATTTAACTTTCATTAATGTAGGAATATTCTCAGCTGTTAAAATAGTCGTACTATGTTTGTCAAAATTCATACGCACATCGGTCACATACATGAGGAATGGCTTATCATTTGAATTATATCAAATTCAAAGATATCCAAGGTAAAACTTGAAATGAAAATAAAATGTTTCATTTGGTAAAGATATCGGAGGTCAAACTTTGGAAATATGAATAAAAATGAATGTTGAAAAATATATAAATATTCAATGAAATTTCTTACTTGGACATTTACCGTTACATTTTATTATAGTAAACAGTAGCAGATCAATGCAGATCAATGTTCGAAGTGATGCCTGTACAATTCAAAATCGAATCACATCAAAGTTTGAATGAAACATCAATTTGAGAAAGAAATTCAAGCCTGGTTTACTAATGATGATGGCTTGATATCATGTCACCAATGTTTCTCCCTGATGATCTAATCTGCATGTCGGGTACGTCTTCATCTATATAGAATTGATCACTAGTCATTATCTTCATCAAAGTGACATTGATTATTGTTCGTTATCGTCATCCTTTCCATGCAGGTAATGTATTGGGGAAACTTCATTTAGGTGTGCTAACGAATAGGAAACGTTCAGATTCATCCCCCTGTTTCTGTATGTAAAACTTATACGGTACCAATTTTGATTCATCAGATACGCATTTCGACAAATAATGTATCTTCAGTGATGCTCAACCGAAACGTTTGAAATCAGAAATAACTATGAAGTTTTAGAGCTAAATATAGCCAAAAACAGCGTGCCAAAAACGTGGAGCCAATGGAATGTATTAAATTCTTAAGGTAATTCAACCCTTCTAGAATTATAGGTTCAATCTTATATTTGATTGTTTATTTTTCATATAATATATCTTCGTAACAAATAAAAATAATATGTAACAGCAATATATAAAAGTATGTTGCGGTATTAATGAATCAACGTCAGAAAATTGCAATTTTCTTAAATGGCATGATCAAAATTTTACAAAATTTGGTTAAAATGATTTAATAGTTTCAAAAACAATTTCATAAAACTATTTCTTTAAAAAATATACAACATATTTGTGAAAAATAAACGAAATATATCGCATAATGGACTTGATAAATAATTCAATGAAAACAGAGTTATTGCCCTGGTTTTCAATATTTTGGAACATGTAATTGATTATTCATATATAAGTTAGCCTTTTTAATTATGCCATGGTTAACAAGATTTTTTTAGAATAACAATTGAAAGGTCTACAACATAATTTATGTTTCTGTCATGCATAAATCTTATCAAATCATTGACTTTGCGAAATCGTATGACGTCACAAGAGGGGGGAGCGAATGAAAAATTGAAAATAACTAACACTGTTCTTTATAATAAAGTATACAGAGTTTAAAACGCAATAAATTTCTGTTCTGTTACTTGTATGGATGCATTAATCAAACATTGATCTAACTTTATGATAATATATACAATATAAAAGCTCAGATGGTCCAAACAGATTAGCAAATATAACAAAAGTGAAAATAATCTATAAAGAAAAAGCGTGAAGTTTGGGAAATCAAGGATGGGAGCATATATAATAATAACCAAGTTACCAGCACTGGTTTGATATGATGATATTAAAGTTTTAGATATGAGATAAAATGTACATTTCAGGCACGTCACATCATATTTCTTAAGTTAGCAATGAACATTAATTTTTATATTTTATATTTTGCTTTATAAATGCAAAGTGAAGATAACGAACAGTGATCAATCTCATAACTCCTACAAGCAATACAAAATAGATGGTTGGGCAAACACGGACCCCTGGACACACCAGAGGTGGGACCAGGTGCCTAGGAGGAGTAAGCATCCCCTGTTGACCGGTCACACCCGCCGTGAGCCCCATATTTTGATCAGGTAAACGGAGTTATCCGCAATCAAAATCAGTGTTGAAGGAAGTACATGGTTAAATTTGAGCACTCGTAATATCTTAGTAACTGTAAATATATTTATTAAAGGTCGAATTATATTGCATATTGCGAAAATTTAGATCTACTAGTTGATAAGAGTTGTCTGTTTAATTTTTTTTACATGAATGAAAAACAACGAACTACCGGATACATATAGATTTAGTAAAGAACCATGGTTTCTTTACACATACCTATATAGCCTGTAAAAGAAACGATGTTTTTTAGCAGTATCACTTGAAACAAGTTTTGCCCGCATGCATTGACTACGATCAATAATGTTCACCATACCATAACTTGTAGCACAATAAATATATTGACGCAAGCTTCCATGAACGGCTGCAAATAATTTGTTTCATTTCACTGACCATATGAAATGGTATTTTTGCATGAGAACAAATACCAATGATGCGGGTTCATTCCATCATATATTGCCATGTAAATATGGACCCATCTCCCCCACGGCCATAATTTGAATTAATTGGAATCTGCTGTACCTGGTGATGCTTGCATATTGGGTTATGACTGATGATAGTCTTGCTGGTTTTGAAAAGACGATTTCCCCATATATGTAATTACATGTGAAACTTTAATTACGTATTGTAATCGCATTGTCTACTCTAAACCATGCTTTGAACAAACCTGCCTCTGTAAGTTACCCGTAGATGCTTGCACATTTTAAAATACGAATAATCACGACAATACTACTCTGAAGAAAAAATATTTTACAGATTTTTCTTACGTATTTAATTATAAAACTTTATTCCTCATTCGTAAACCCACCATACACCTCCAGGTTATATAATTTAAAGAACTTGAGTCTATTTTATATACGCATGCTTGCAATTAAATATGACCCTCGTTATTCTGGTGAATACGTCGTGTAATGTGGAACGGGACAGGTGTAGGTTTGCTGAAACCGCTATCTTGTACTATTCTATGTTTCAAGGAAATTAAATTTAACGCGTTCTTGTTAAACGTTTATACAAGTAAGGTAAAACAAACAATTGATAAAAGTTTATATAAGTAAGGTAAAACAAACATAATTGTTAAACGTTTATATAAGTAAGGTAAAACAAACATAATTGTTAAACGTTTATATAAGTAAGGTAAAACAAACATAATTGTTAAACGTTTATATAAGTAAGGTAAAACAAACATAATTGCAAGGACATTTTAAATCAATATCTTTGAAAATACATAAAATATATAAGGATCTATTTGACCTTTCTTGTTTTAGATGATACCTAACACCTTAGGTACAATGTAACCCCAGACGAACATCGATACATTTGATAAAGATTGGATGAAAGAATGCTTTAAACCGTGTTTTCATTGTCAAAACCAAACAAAATACGCATTTGTTAAGAATAATTAATTCTATCAAAAATATCATAAAAGGTAACCATGTTTCAATTTCCAAAACACATATAACAACATATCAATCTCACACAAACGCAAAGACTCTAGAACATGGGTACCATAGAGCAGACCGCCTCCTGGCGGCCGGTAAAAAGAACAACGTCCGATTATGAAATTTAATTCACAAAAGGAAGCACAATTTCGATGTTTTCTTTACATAACGACAATACACAGTTATGTGTTTCTAGAATCATTTTCCTGCCATTTTTTGTATACCACAGTTGTCTGTTTTGAGGGGAGAACAGAACAAGGTGAGCAATATCGCCATCAAACCTAAACTGTATATATATATATATATATATATATATATATATATATATATCAAGATGTAGGGCTCACGGCGGGTGTGACAGGTCAACACGGAATGCTTACTCCTCGTAGGCACCTGATCCCACCTCTAGTGTGTCCAGGGGTCCGTATTTTCCCAACTATCTATTTTGTATTACTTATAGGAGTTATGAGATTGGTCACTGTTCGTTATCTTCACCTTGGATATATATATATACACACACACACACACACACACACACACACACACACACACACACACATATATATATATATATATATATATATATATATATATATACACATACATACACACACACACACACACACACACACACACACATATATATATATATATATATATATATATATATATATACAGAGAGAGAGAGAGAGAGAGAGATATGAATTTATTCACCAGTCGATTATCTGTTTTGACAATTCCCGCTAACTTTTGATTTTCATTAAATCTTCAAACTATCGACATATTTGTAACTTTATATTCAAGCACAAAGTTGATATTTCGGAAGTAAATAATCCGATTAAGACTTGGTTTGGTTACCTATAAAACTAGTGATTTCATGATTGCAACATACTGTTTGAGCGAGATATACCGTAGTGATTATTCTAACTAAAGCCTACACAGCGCAAACCTTTGCTGGTAAAAATTACCTGAACGGTTTCGATGTTTGAGAACGTATGTATAAAGTGAGTGTTTGAATTTCAAGGCAAGAATTTCGCAAGGTTAAAACTATAGTCACAATAAAAACCTCAAAAGATATCAAGGAGAAATGAAGATTTTTGGCCAGCTAACAAAACAGAAGTTACCTTGAACCTGGTCAAGAAATAGGAAATCATACTCACAATATCCCAATCTTCCTTTTCACTGTAGATCCACCCCGGACTTTTTACAAACCTGTCACTGGCTGAAGATTTGTTCTCATAGTTTATTTCACAGAAATTTGCTCCTTTGTAATAACTCACGGATTTACATCGTGTTCTTCTCAAACACTCCTCAGCACAGTCTAAAATACTGAAGTCCACAAAAGAGGTTATTGTTTTTCTATCCAGTCTGTATCCATATTGTAACTTTGAGTAGCTGTCTTGTAAACGGGCGTCGCAGTTAATAATTATAGTCATCACAAGCACCAGAATTTTCTTCCTTGTCATTTTTGTAGTCGTTGTGTGCAAGTTTGTACACTATCTTAGAAAGCAGTTTGGTTGTACAACACCTTGTGGAGTTTGGTGAATGCTGTAACTCTTTCCGTGGAATAACAGAACGCTTAATGTAACTCTAGTTCATTAATATGTATAATCAACTGGAAATGTCAAAAGACACTATTGCGTCTGCGGTATCTATTGTTTTCCATAATTGGAAAACGATCAGTGGTTTTTCGGAGTAGTTTTATTATTTATTTATCATTATTTGTCTACCTGCTAAACCGAATGAGTTCCACTAGTGAATGCACTGAAATGGGTTTATATCAGGGAATGTCTATAGATGCTTTTAACTTCAAAGTCTGTCATTTAGTTGCACATTATTGTTTTTAACAAGTTAGAGCCAATGTTGTTTAAACATTTCGACCATCAACCGGTTTCAAACTTTTATCAATTTTCATAGAGTCCGAGCCCACGCTTGAACGAGATCCCCCAATGGTCAAAGAGTTTACACTTCAGGTGGAAGGCTTCATGATTAATATGTTGAAACTGTTAATAGATCGAGAGCAGCTTGATATGCATGTGTGAATGTAGATTTTTCTAACGGGAGTTTGATTGCAAGAAAAATTAGAGGTTGTAACAACTGGACGAGCATGAAAAATGCAAATATATTCATTTTCTACAAAGCTCACAAGGGAAGGGGTTGGGTCTGTATCAGCCCCCTCTAGTCGCATCTGGCTGCGGGACATAAACTTAAAAGAGTTCACTTTTGATCTTAGTCTCACTTGTATATGAAAGGTGTGTGTTCACGTTTTACAGCCCTGAAACCTGCTATGACTTCTACCAATGTTTCAAACAAGCAGGATTACGACTCGGTAGGGTGGGTGAGTTCAAAGAACAAATTAGGACAATATCAAATTGCACAAACTCCTACTATTTGACACAGGTATTGAATATATCAGCATAACATATTGTAAATATATATAGATTAAACTTTGTTATATTTTAGAAACACCTACACTTCTTCCTCATTTCTGCTTCAGTGGGCGTTCCGGTATATACACTGGGATCCTAGCGGCGGAAATTTGCGGGCATAAATTTGTGGCTGTTTTTATTATCAAAATTAAATATGTATGATTGTAGATAGTTTTTAAAGCCTTTTCAATAGCATTTTGTTCTACATACACGAAGTAAATCCCCAATTACTAACATGTTACATTCCTCGATTCATATATATTCATAAGATAACAGCGTTGTCATCAAGAAGAATACCGCACATGCACTGACTGATTCATCCAAATTGATGTTACATTTTTAACTGATTCAATAAACAATTTCTCTGCCGATAATGAGTGCGATATTCAGTAAGGTTTCGTTAGTGAAATTGAGTAAGTAAATGCTTAGAATAAAAGTATTAGAATTGTACGAGGGCGAGTCAATTAGTAGGCAACCTATCACATTTCCGCTTGACCGAGACGGTCACGATTTTCATGCCTTGTTTCAATGAATGTGTTATACCTGGGTGCAAAATTGCACGCGTATGGAATCATTTTAATAAAATATTGAACGTCAAACATGGCTAGTGATGCAAAGGCATGCTTTTCATATAAAGTTGAGTATCATGCTATAATTCGGTACTTGTTTATAACAAGCAAGGAAATACACGACGAGTTAGCCGATTTTTATGGGTCTTCTGCATCATCTTCGGCTCAGGTTAAAATCTGGTTAGGGGAAATCAAACGTGGTAGAACGTCTTTAGAAGATGAAGCCAGGTCTCTACGCCCAACGGATGTCACCGACGAAGAAATGTGTAAGAAAGCCCGGGATCTGATATACTCTGATAGGCGAATTCGGGGGGGGAAATACCGCAGACATTAGACAGTTCACATGGGAGCGTGTCAACAATCTTATATGATCGTTTAGGTATGAGCAAGCTTACAGCCCGTTGGGTCCCCAATTCCCTTAGTGATGAGCCTTGTTGAAGCATTTTAGGTCAAAAGATGATTTGTTTTTGCGTCTGGTGACTGTAGATGAAACTTTGGTTCGTTATTATGAACCAAAGAATAAATCGCAGAGTCCTCAGTGGGTAGTGCCCGGGTCCCTGAGGCCAAAGAAGTTCAAAACGAAGTCATCTGCTGGCTAGGTGATGACCAAGTGCTGTGTTTTGGGACACACGTTATTATGTTGGACTTTTTACTCAAGAGAAGTACAATAATTGGAGTGTACTATGCAAACTTGCTAGAGCAACTGAGGACCGCTATACGTGAAAAACGCCGAGGTAAACTCTTTAAAGGTGTTTGCTGTAACAGGACAATGCAAGAGTCTAAGCTTGCTAAGTTGCAATGGATGCTGTAGAGCGAAATGGGTATGAATTGATACATCTTTTTTATTTGCCTTACCTAGATCCTACCCAATTATTTCTATTCCAAAACTTGAAAAAGGATATCCATGGTTGAACGTCATTTCCGGCCTGACAAAGAAGTCGTGACGGAAGTTGAGGAGTAGGCAATGAAAAGGACCCTGATGTTTTCGGTTCTGAGCTGATGACATTTGAATACCGTTGATCTACATGTACATGCAAATACATGGAAAAAGAAGAGGTGGATCTCAAGTGCAAATAAGTTAGGCTGGTTATTTATTGACGCACCCTCGTACAAAAAGGGTTTGATTATTGAAAAAAATGGAAGGAGTGAACTCTGAAGATTTTCCCTTAATGTAATCAAGAAAAGTTTCTAGGTCTGAGAAAACTAACATTTACATGTACATATCGTGCATTTCAGTACTTATTCATATTTAGATAAAGTATGTTCCACAGCTATTTCTCTAAAAACACAGGACACTGTGGACCGAAAATCCAAACGTAGGTCTACGTAGGTCTACGAAATAGTCGGCACCTTTCAAGTTGCGGTTTCTGCCTTTGAAAGCCCTCCGGAGTATAAAATTGTGTTATCTGCATATAATGTGCAATTCATTTTCTTGCAAAATACCAGTACTATTAAAATATAGATTTTCTAAACTATAAAGATCTATTTTCCATGGATAATTTTCAATTGTTTGAATGAGGTGAATTCGTGTTCCAATTTAATTTTGCAAATTTACAATTTTTTGTAATTTATATTGGTAAAAGGTGAAGATAACAAACAGTGATCAATATCATAACTCTTATAAGCAATTTGAAATAAAGAGTTGGGCAACACGGACCCTAAATATACCTGAGATGGGATCAGGTACCTAGGAGGTATTTAGGCTTGCCAATCAATGTTGAAAGAGTAGCGAATTGGGACATGCCTTATTCATCCAAAGAGCTGATCAGCTGGATCAGCTAGACGAATTGAACATTGATTGGAAAGCCTAAAGACCACACAACATGTAGTTTGCGTTGTAAATATGTTTGTAGATTAGTGTAGTTGTAGTGGTAGATGTATTTATATGTATGTTTTGTTATTATTCTCTGTTGATATTGGCTACATTTTGTAGTTCTTTTTGTTTGTGCTGAAGAAGGGACGGGTTGTCCCGAAAATTTGACAATCTGGTTGTTCGTGTCGTTGGTCATTTTAGTGATTTGCATATTATTTTGCATTTCACCTAGGTATCGGATGTTGTTGAAACTTAGTGCTTATATATATATATATATATATATATATATATATATGATATACCACCGACCTTGGGTAAAAACCATTTATCAATTATTTCTATTTGTGTCATTAGTTTCGTACGACATCGACGTCTCTTTTAGATGGTGGCTATTTATATTGGGTATTACTGTATATACACGGGGTACAAAATGAAGTTTTTTAAATTATCAAATTATAAGTGTGATTTGTAAACAGTTTTTGAAAAGCCTTTACAATAACATTTAGTGCTATATTCGTGAAGATAATCCACAAATACTGGCATGCTATTTTTACTAGATACATAAATATGCATAAGATAACGGCGTTGTAATCAATAGTCGGCGCCTTTGAAGTTGCGGTTTTACTAAATCTGAAAACCATCCATGTAAAACGAAGTCCCGGTGTGTTTTTACGGCATCATACGGACTACAAATTTTTATTCTATGGCTATATATCCACAGTACATTTTTCCTGCAAAATACTATTAAAGTATTGATTATTTAAAGAATAAAGATCTATATTTCATGAGGAATTATCAATTGTTTGAATGAGGCGATTTATTGTTTGTAATTTGTGGAGTAAATGAAATTGACATCCTTCCATTGACCGTTGGTTGTTGTACGGTAGTTTTGATTTGCTTGTTGGTTTGTTTATCTGAATGAGGGTATCAAGAACGATGTGTAAAGAAATGCCTCAACTTACCAAGCCCATCTAATGAAGTCTAAACGGCATATTCTCACGCAATGATCCTTTCACCTCGTGATTTTCAGTGTCTTTGATATTGTACGCATTGCGCAAAGCAATACAAAATAGATAGTTGGGCAAACACGGACCCCTGGACACACCAGGAGTGGGACCAGGTGCCTAGGAGGAGTAAGCATCTCCTGTCGACAGGTCACACCCGCTGTGATCCCTTTATCCTGATCAGGTAAACGGAGTTTTCCGTAGTCGAAATCAGATATAATATAATGATAATTGTATATAAGTTGCATGGATAGTTTAGATCAAAATGGAATCAATTGGTCAACGTTGTTAACGGCGACAATTGTGTTGTGCTGGCATGAACTGGCAGTAATTGAATAAATTAATTAACGGGAATCACAACATTCACTGTCCACTTACTGAAAGTAACAACTTTGTTCGTCAGTTCGACAGTACATTCATCTTATTTCAGTGTTGAAACAAACGGAAACTTTTCCAAACTTTCACTTGTGAATTAGATTAGATATAACTACAATAGATACTTTTTGTGGGCGTTTTCGAGAACATTTGTGATAAAGAAGTTTGAAAAATCACCTCACACGCTATGGAATTTCAGTGTTCCCCCACAAGGCATGTATAACCAAGTTTTCAGACAGCAAACGTCAGTTGAATGTCCTATAGAGCACGCTTAACTTAAAGTTGTCCTTTGCTGAATAGATAGATTAAACGATTTTGCTGCCTCTTTAGGGAATTCAATTTATAACTGTAAACTAGTTTTCCATAATATTTAGTTTATTAATATTCAAATAGATATGTAAATCAGATGTTACAGCTATTACTCGCGGTAACTTTCTATAAGCACCAATCTTCTCCATTATATTTGTGCACAAAGTTGAACACCTTAAATTCTAGTCAAAATTGGTCAATTAAAAATTTCTAAAAAAAGGAAAATATATTCTGTTCATCAGGATAAATGATGTGAACAAGCTTTGTAAATGTGCACATCGATCGTTTATCGATAGTTTGGGTTTACTGTGAAGTCATTAATTAATCATATCTTAGCAGACAATTTTTTCTATGAATTAAATAGGTAAAATATACAATTAGAATTGGCAATATTTTTTTTGGTTATTAAGGACCCGATCTTCAAATTTTCCACAAGTACATAGAGGACTGTCGATGATGTTACAATGGAATAACCGTTTGTTTGATATACAAGTGTGCCGAAGTTTTGTATTAGTATCTACAACAGTTGGTACATAAGAATTTGTATAGATGTGACATTTACATTTAGGTAAATGTAATGTAGAGTTTTTCTTATCTTGTAATTTTAGCAGGAAATATATCTTAATGATATTTGGGAGTCAAATTCTGGTCCACTTTATACATTGTTTTTATTCATGTTGGTTTTCGCCAAATTTGAAGCTGATCCGAACCTGTGTCCAAATAAAGAGATTTTTCCAATCCGAATAATGTTCATCCTCTAACTAATTTGCTGCAATTAGATGAAATGCTTCTTGCTAAGGAGAAGGTACACTAAGGGTCAATTTTGGCCTATTTTCAGAAGTTGGTAATTTTATGCCTTAATACTATATAGGGTGTGTACTTTCTATATATAGTAATTATAACCATGTATTACGTATATTTTTTGTGATATGAAGTAGCAAAGTTGGCATCTTATGCGAGTGCAAGATTTAAAATCTGTGTCTGATGACGTTTTCTCAATTCTTTTACAGAAAACAATAGTTTAATAGACCTTGTTAATTAAAATGCTTTGGATATTTTTTTAAAAAGTTATTAACACACACACACAAAATTCTTTTCAATAACATCATACAAATATCATATTCAAACACAATTTACAATTAACGTGTATTTGAATTGTGATATGAAGTAGAAAAGTTGTCATGTTTTGCGAGTGCAATATTTAAAATATATCTTCTATCCGTGTCTGATGACGTCTTCTCAATTCTTATAGAGAAAAAATAGTTTAATATACCTTGATAAATAAAATCCTTTGGATAATTCTTAAGAATTTGTTGATACACACTTACAAAAATTCTTTTCAATAACATTATAGAAATATCATAACCAAAAATTATCTAAAAATAACGTGTATTTAAATCAATCATGACCATAGCCATCGAAATCTTTGTTTGAAAAGTTAGACTAAAGATGGTTAAATGGGAAGTAATTACGTGTATTCTATTGTAAAAAAAATACTTCTAATGGTATGAGCTCTGAAAATCTACGAGATTTTTTTCTCAAACTCATGATTCCTATTTTATGCGTCCCGAATTAAATTATAATCTTTGTTTACCAAAACATTGAATACTTTTGTTTCAAAAACGCTCTTCAATACTCAGGCGTAAATGTATCTAAGGCCATGCCAATTTGTAATCCTGTTCGTCGGATTCGCCACTTCTATTTGTAATAAATCCAAATTATAATATTGTCAAAAAATGATATCCGTCCGCGTGTCCAAAAAATATCTGCGTAAAATAGTTTCGACTTTTTAGAAGCACACGAACGACCTTAATGCATGTGGCTGACAAATGACAGAATCGAGGGCTCTCAAAAAATTTCCAAACATAGTAATACGGTGTTTTAAGTTATATGCTACATGATGTTTATCTTACTATGAACGATACTTCATAACACTGAATTGGAAGGTGTTCCTTATACATTTTCTGCGAATGGTTCCTTATACTGCAATCGAGCTGGAAGCCGATGAAAATTTTGAAGCGCTATTCGATGCCTTATTTAGACAGCGTACAATGTGATCGATTGATTATATATTGTTTAAAGTTTCTCTTGAGAATTTTTCTCTCACATGAAGACTTTACCATTGCCGGTGTAGGGCTGAAAAAATTTAGGTCTATGTTCAGCGCTTATGGCCATTGAACAGGGAGGGATCGTTATCCTGCCACACTTGGTGTGACACGGGTCTCAGTTTTTGCGGTCTCATCCGAAGGACCACCCTATTTATTCGCCTCTTACGACAAGCAAGGGGTACTGAGTACTATTCTAAACCAGACCGACAGTTAATGACAAATTCACACAAGGTTTGGTGATTATTGATTATGTGTGTTCTATCAAAATACAAGAAAATGCTATTAAAAAAGCGATGCATTAGATATTTCAAAACCGGACATGTCCCTAGCAATATGCATGGATCTGAATCGAAAGTTTGTAGAAATGAAACTAAAATAAAAAAAATTCAAAAAGACCTTATAATTTAATGTTGCAAAGTACATGCATTAGGTATGAAGAAATAATAGTCTTTGAAACATGAAATACTTTTTTATTCATTGTAACCTATATCAACAATGTCGAAAAATAATAAGTTCATGTGGTAAACAAATGATATCTGATGATTTTAGATCTTTATTTTTAAGTGCTCGCTTTTTAAAAACAAACTTAATTCAAATAAAATTATTTGCATTTCTTGTATTCGCTCGCCTCATAACTTTTATCTCCAAAATAAAATAAAAAATATTTGTAAAATAATTTCGCCCTCTCGCCTCACTTTTTTTTGTTTGAAAATCCGAAGAACTATTTTATTAATTGATGTGGCCTAATGAGGTACCATTAGATATAGAATTATCACCGTCTCTTACTCAGTCTGATTAAAATCAAACCTATCACTTCGCTCGATATATGGATAGCCGTTCCCATGCAGCGAATGTCCGTATCTCGAGCGAAGTGAGAGGTTTCATTTTAATTAGACTGTCTCTTACTGTTTTTAGAAGAAATATGGAAACATTCATAATTAGCTGTCGATATTTTTAAATACATGTTCTGTATACATGTGTATGTATTTGAAAATATATGGATGCATTTTCGTTAGCCCCCCCCCCATCTTTTATTCCCTCGTGTATTACATGTACCTATTCTACACTATGCAAGTGATACGGAGGTCATACTGATCCCCACGCTACCTTATACTCTGATCGAGTCTAATCTAGATATGTTTTTGATAACTCCAACATCATATTAGTTTGAGAATTATTTATCGAAAATCCAAAGACTCCAAGACGTTATTGAATAACATGGAATGTGAAAATAGATTAAACACTTGAAATCTTTTCAGATATTGTTTGAGAACTTTTAATTATAAGATTGCATGACTGTGAACTATTCAAAGATAAAAATAACAAAGGATTTATAATTTAGGATTATATACGAGAGAAAATAAGATGAAAATTTACAGACAATCTGGAACATACACAACTTAAGCTACTAACAAACAAGTTGATGGTACAGGGATTTCAACAGTCTCGATTGAAGTCAGCATTTCGCAAATTCTATGGTCGTTTTAACGATCTACTTCGTCAATACAACCTTGCATTGGGTCAAATGCTGTCTGACGTGTTTCATACCGATTGTTAAGCCGTTCTTGGCACACTGATTTTGACTGCAGATAACTCCGTTTGCCTGATTAGGATATAGGGCTCACGGCGGGTGTGACCGGTCAACAGAGGATGCTTACTCCTCCTAGGCACATGATCCCACCTCTGGTGTGTCCAGGGGTCCGTGTTTGCCCAACTATTTATTTTGTATTGCTTGTAGGAGTTATGAGGTCGATCACTGTTCGTTATCTTCAACTTGCATACAATAGACTTTGAGTTAAAATGTTTTGAGAATTTGAACAATCCATTCCATTACCTTTGAGATTGTTTTCTTTTAATGGTTTTGAGGTTTCTGTGATTGAGAATTTAGAAACGAAAATATATTTTATAAACATGTAAAACTTATATGGTACCAATTTTGATGCACCAGATGCGCATTTCAACAAATGATATCAAGAATTATTAAGCAGATGAGAACAATTTGATAAATACTTGACCATATGAGAGCTATTTTCAAATCGATGAACATGAGTTATATTTTAATGATTAAAATAAATGGAAATTATTTATACATACGAAAACTTTTAATAGTTTGAGAACTTTTTATTGAGATTACATGACTGAAATGTCATTTGATTGGTACCATATCAGTTTTAAATTACGACCCCTGGGTCGAGGCCTCTACTGGTGGAATGTTAGTCCCCGAGGGTCTCTACAGCCCAGTAGCTAAGTACTTCGTTATTAGCTTGAAAATACGAATGTATATTTAATTCCTGTTATAAAATTTAGAACTTCATTCCAAAATTAAGGATTATCTCCCTCATGCATAACTCTTATCCTTGGACGAATTTGGCTCCACTTATTCGGCACGCTGGTTTTGGCTATATCTAGCTCCAAAACTTCATAGTTATTTCGGATTTCAAACATTTCGGTTGAGCATCACTGAAGATACATTATTTGTCGAAATGCGCATCTGGTGCATCAAAATTGGTACCGTA
This sequence comes from Ostrea edulis, assembly GCF_947568905.1. Lineage (NCBI taxonomy): Eukaryota > Metazoa > Mollusca > Bivalvia > Ostreida > Ostreidae > Ostrea > Ostrea edulis. The sequence continues at coordinate 8,056,151 of NC_079170.1, read as the reverse complement.
TAAGTTTTACATTATGACCCATGGGTCGAGGCCTCTGCTGGTGGACTGTTAGTCCCCGAGGGTCTCTACAGCCCAGTAGCTAAGTGCTTCGTTATTACCTTGAAAATACGGATGTATATTTAATTTCTGTTATAAAATTTAGAAATTCATTTCAAAATTAAGGATTATCTCCCTCATGCATAGCTCTTATCCTTGGACGAATTTGGTTCCACTTTTTTGGCACGCTGTTTTTGGCTATATTTAGCTCCAAAACTTCATAGTTATTTCGGATTTCAAACATTTCGGTTGAACATCACTGAAGAGACATTATTTGTCGAAATGCGCATCTGGTGCATCAAAATTGGTACTGTATAAGTTTTACATTGAGAAGTTGATATTTAACTTGAATTCGCAGAATTTTCCCAAATCAATAACATTAAAACCTATGACTTTTCAACACTATACACGACTATTCCTCACGATAAATTAAAGACTAGACTTTTTGACATCATAGACAGTTGCTTCTTCAACAAAAACGGAAAACGGAAATATTCATATCTAGTGATCAGTCATTCAAAAACTTACTTTGTTAACCACTCTGATTCCACGTACAAGTACTATGAAGTTGAAATAAAAAATATGCTAGAGTTTCTCATTGACAATATCTTCGTGGTCTTTGGTGATCAGGTCTTCCAACAGTCTGTTGGAATTCCCATGGGCACGAATTGTGCTCCTTTGTTAGCTGACCTGTTTTTATATTCATATGAAGCAGAATTTATTCAAAACCTTCTACGTGAGAAGAAAAAATTTATCACTGTGGCCTTCCATTCGACTTTTAGATATATCGATGGCGTTTTGTTTATTAACAATGATAGCTATCATTCGTATGTCGATTTGATATATCCCTTCGAGCTCGAATTGAAAGACACCACAGAGCCGTCCACTTCTGATTCATACTTAGATATTTTATTGAAAGTAGACATTAACGGCAAACTGACAACTCAACTGTATGACAAACGGGATGATTTCAGCTTCTCCATCGTCAAATTCCCATATTTATGTAGCAATATTCCATTATCACCTGCATATGGTGTTTATATATCTCAGCTGATTCGATATGCAAGAACTTGTTCTGCGTATAGTCAGTTTTAAATCGAGGTAAGCTACTGACAAACAAGTTGATGGTACAGGGATTTCAACAGTCTCGATTAAAGTCAGCATTTCGCAAATTCTATGGTCGTTATAACGATCTACTTCGTCAGTACAACCTCGCATTGGGTCAACTGCTGTCTTACGTGTTTCATACCGATTGTTAAGCCGTTCTTGGCACACTGATTTTGACTGCGGATAACTCCGTTTACCTGATCAGGATATAGGGCTCACGGCGGGTGTGACCGGTCAACAGGGGATGCTTACTCCTCCTAGGCACCTGATCCCACCTCTGGTGTGTCCAGGGGTCCGTGTTTGCCCATCTATCTATTTTGTATTGCTTATAGGAATTATGAGATTGATCACTGTTCGTTATCTTCACAAATCATGTGCATGTTTCTTTGTTTGGATTGAATACACTATCTATAGAGTGTTTTACTTTGTTTGATCATGATTGGATTATTATTACAAAATGAATTATCATTAATTATTTCTCATTCAGGCAGTTACTACATGTATCTCTGTACTGTTTTAAAATCACTTTAATAGTTAAGGTTTTCCCAACGCAGGACGTCTCCATATATGTGAAACATTCTGAAGAGGGACTTTAAAGAAGATATAATCAATCAACCAACCCACGCCCCCGTCTTTCAGTTCTTTGATTTTTTTGATACGCTGACAATATCACAATTATGAAGAATTTTTTTATAGCACTCATTTCGTTTCCGTTGAATTTATCTGATTTGATTTGAACATATCATATTGTATAAATATACAAAGGGATCGGTTACAGATTTTTGCAACTTAGTAAACCTCCCTCGGAATTTGTCAGAATTTGTCTACAATTAAATGTACAGATATTCTTATCAACGTGTTGAGAATCCGTCGTTCACCCATTTTGGAGTAGAATACACAAGTTTAGAAATATATAACGACATATATAACGACATTACTTTCTACCAAAATCTATATATGTGGTACCACGTCAATTGTCAAACTCTGTCTGCTGTCAACGTAAACATGACGTCGAAAACTACGCGCTGATATCGTTACACTTCATATCCGTAAAACATTTCATAACGGCATTCACACAAAAGTATTTGATCAGAATATAAGGCCCCGACTGTTATGATTGATAGTTCAGTATTTGAAAAAAAATGACTTTAGTCACAATCACAATTAACGTAAGTCACGGAAACCATGATCTAAATACGTCAGTTCATGTTACGCAGTGATTTAAAAAACGTCAGAACCATATATCCTTAAAACGTCAGAATCATATCTCCTTAAAATGTAGACAATACATTTCAAACCCTAAGATATTAGACAGAGGCTTTATACTTGTGGTCACAATGAGTCACCTGGCTAGTCGGACAATAACATGTTTATTGTCCCCCAAGATAGAAACTAATGTATTTCCCGAAGCGCATCCGAGGGAAATAGTTGCTTTCGAGGGGGACAATAAACTTGCAATTGTCCAAATAGTCAGTAAATAGGTGTTTTATTTTACCAAAAGTAGATTTTACTTGTGCCAGACATACCAATGTGAAGTAAACTAATTACAGTTATCGGACTTTGACGTCACAGAAAAGAAAACATGGGGAAATGTAGCATCCCTTAAATAGTTTCGAGACTATTTCCCTAGTGCAGATAGTTCATAAACTATTTCACAGCTAGCGTTATCCAGAAGAAATAGCAAAATTAATCACATATGATAATATATATTTAGGACATGGGTACGAGGGAATTAGCAAATGTATGGTCCTCCGAGGGAGGAAATAGTTTCCTGCCGAGAGGGACAATTTTACTATTTTTCTGAGTACCCATTCCAATACTGTTTTATTACACCGAAACAATTTCAAATGTTTTCGTTGATTCAGATTTATTCATGTCATGGATAATGTTAACAACAACTTATCACTTTATTGGTCTAGGATAGTGATGAAGGTGGCCTAAGCACATTGGTTTGTATAACGTTTTGAGAATGTGTAGTCCTCACTTAGACTTGGTAAAAAAGAATAAAGCGTGTTTTTCCCAGTGCAGTTTTATCAAACCAGATGTTTTCATTCTCGGAAAACTGTCTTTTGGGCCTTTGCCAGAAATTAGGATTAGATGGAAGGCGGTTGGACAAATACTTTTTGAATGAAGCAAATGGACACCTTGGATCATGTATAAATTTAAATTTCAAGATTAGATTAGGATTAAGTATTTTTTACTCTGTTTTCATGTAACGAATGTATACGAAAGAAAGATATATCTGAAAATATATGGTTTGTCATACATCCAGCCTTGTTTATGGTTTTTTATGAATATTATCCCCCCCCCCCCGTATGATTCTTGGTTTCTTTGTTTTTAACTAACACATACTCTCCATTGGCAGAATGTAAAACTTATACCGTACTAATTTTGATACACCAGATATATATAAATTGTAAAATCTGATTTCTGAACTTCATGATTTTTACAGAAGTAGTACAAGTACTCGAGTATCATCTTGTTCTGTACTACTTCTGTAGCTCTCTGAAAAAATATTGTGACGGAAAACCGTGCGTAACTGTTTGAGCGCCATAAATCGAATCTTCTTATAAGGGGTGGATCTGTAGCTCTCTATCCGTCACAATGCAGCTACTACTTCTGGAATATCAACAGAAAATACACTTGATTCATAAAGTTTATCCATATCCTATGTAACCATAGGTTCCTTCGATTTGGTGTCACTGACACCGGCTTTCTTGAGCTGGGCCAAGACGGCCATGAACATTTCACTAGAGGTGCTGTATCTATTATCGTTGATAATATCCTCGTTTCGAGCTTTCATAAAGTGTTGATGTAGTCCATATCGAATACTCACCATAAATTTCCTAGCATATTTGATGCCGTCAGCATTTTTTTAAACTCTATATAACATGTCTGCAAGCACTGGTTTAATTCCTCTGGTTTAACACTCAACCAATCGTCAATATTTCCTAAATTTATTCCATTGAGATAATGTTAGTATATTTACAGCAGTTTTTAGAACAGGTTTTGTTGTCTATAATCGACTGTAGTTGTTCTTCAGTAAGAAGATTAAATCTCCCCTCGTCCATCCTCTCCGCTGTTTCTGACGTAATATCATTACGTCACAAACTCGAGATTCTTGGAACACTCCGCCGACCGTAAAATGTGGTTGGTTAAAATATCAATGAATATGCATGAGGGAGTAGTCCAAGGTAGTAGCTCTGAGTTTACAGGGATTGGTCTTCGGATGGGGGGGGTAGTGCATTTCTAGGAAATTAGACAGTTTCATTGTGTTCATTTTAAATAAAGCAATAACAGTAAATGTATAATAAAAGATACTATAACGCTAACATGACAGGTTACGAGGATGTAGTGGTTAGGAACAACAATAGATATTGTAACGCTAACATGACAGGTTACGAGGATGTAATGATTAGGAACAACAACAGATATTGTAACGCTAACATGACAAGTTACGAGACTGTGGTGGTTAGGAAGCTGGCATTGTAACCGGAAAGTCCCAGATTCTATCAATAGTGACTGCCAAGTGCCTATGATCTGAACCAAAAACCACAGGTCTTTCAATTATGACCTAACAAAACCAGAATACTAAACGTACCAACATCACAAAAGAGCTGATATATCGGAAAGTGTTTATTGTATTCGTATAACATGGTGTTATAAAAATTTTCCATGATTGAAAGTACTCGCACGTCAGCAGTTAGAGATAAAACTCGAGATTAAAAGTCTTTCTGCTTTCAACTTTCTCAGATACCAGCTTCTTCAAACAATTGTTATGCATAGTTATCCTTTCCAGGGCCTCTTCTTTCAGTTGCTATATGTACCCTGTATAGTACCCCGTTTATCTGTGTCTGTTATAACTGAGGTCTGGTTTTAACCATTCATTTTCCCGTGTATTGGTGTAACGTTCCTTATGCTGCATGAAATTCTTGTTTGAATGGTTTGAGAACATTTTGAATTCTATATTTCTGCAAGCTTATTTAATTATACGGACACTTGGCTTTTTGAGGTCTCAAATATTCCATTGACATAGGTCAAGTATGTGGGGGACTGTGTATCCTTGAACTGTGTGTATCTAGGAACTGTGTACCCCGGAACTGTGTGTATTCAGGAATTGTATATCCCGAAACTGTGTATCAAGGAACTGGGTGTCCCAGAACTGTGTGTATCCCGGAACTGTGTGTCCAGGAAATTTGTGTGCCTGCATCAAGATCAGGCGTCATATAAATACTGTATACCTTTCATGTGAATTATACAAAAGTTAATACATAAAACCAATTTTGTCTTTTATTTTGTCTATGCCCTCAGATCGTCCCGTTACATTGGTGTCAGAAGTGGCATGACCAAGCCATATATTCACAAAGTTGTTGGTACACCAAGCAGTGAAATCACACACACACACACACACACACACACGCGCACGCACGCACGCACGCACGCACGCACGCACGCACGCACGCACGCACGCACGCACACACACACACACACACACACACACACACACACACACACACACACACACACACACACACACACACACACACACACACACACACACATACATACATACATATATATATATATATATATATATATATATATATATATATATATAGACATTATTTGTCGAAATTGGTACCGTATAAGTTTTACATATAAGTAAACTTAGTAACAGTACTTATCGAGAGTAACATCATGGACAAGGTGTAAAACATCTAAAGGGCATGTATGCAGAACACAAGTGAAAAAAAATTAAGATTTTATACAAAGTTACTTAACATGCATATTAGCTATGATTCTAATTCACACATTTGCAAAAGTTCACTTCAATCTAGAATAATATTCATAGATATTTGCCAGATATCCTTCACCTAACTTGTATACATGTATACGTACATGTATGTATGTATGCATGTTACATGAACATTCAAAGTATCCATCAATTCACACCAATATGTAATATTTTTTTTTGATAATACAATTCATGTTATTATGTGGCTTTAGTACAAATCTTGCAATCATTCCATATATGTGGTTTGTGTAGTCATTGCATAAGTGTTTGTCCCATTCATGATTAAATCATTTTGAAAGGCAGGATCATCAATGAAATCGGATGCATGCTGTTTTTGTTGATTGTCTTGGAATTGGGGAGGTGGGGGGAGAATGATTCGGACATTATCATCAACTTCTAACTCATATAAACAAATTAATAAAAGTAAACTTCAGTTATGAATGACTTGTGTGGCTGAGGAGGGGGGTGGTAATAAAAATAAGCTTCAGTATGAAATAAGAATTGTGTGACGGGTGGGAGTAAGGGTGTATTCGTATAGAGAACAAATAAATCGTGTCATACTATATTAATGTCAATAAAAAAGCCAATATGATTTACATCAAGACTTACGTTCTTTTCTCCACAGCTCTGAAGTTTTGTTTATGAAGGGGAAAGTCCAAATCTTTTTTCCGTTTTCGGCCCTTTCAGGCCTCTGTAGCTACGTGTAGCGGTTTGTAATCAAAGAGAGTTGGGATTGCCTTTTTCTTTCATTGCCTTCTTGAGTGTTCCATGCAAAGACCGTGCCTTGGACGACTTATTATGTAGGCCTTACAGTCCCCAATAGAGTGCTTCGACGGCCAATAATTAATCCGTTGTTTTTAATTTCCTCACCCAAACTCCGCAATTTTTTGTGTATGGGGAAATTAAACATTGCTACTCTCTGTCTATATTTAACATTGCAGTCAGGAGCCGCACATAACACCGTATTTACTCGTTGTTTACCAGACGTCACCTGCTGATTAGCGTCTTAGTTTCAATATGGCGGGTTCGTGTGAAGGGGCATAACTCCCGCAATATTTCTGCTCTGACACAGGTACACTATCTATATCCGCGCGTATCGTGGATACATGACCAAAATGAACCGAACAAACCCGCACAATCATTTTATACGATCTAAAAGAAGCAAATACATACTTAATATAGAAAACGTTATATTTCGTTTCAGTTGACCTTTAAGATTCATCCGCTGATTGTTCAGAACTGTACACCACTCATGAGTAGATAACTACCACCACAATTTGCAAATATGTCAAAGGCAAAATCATTGGAAATGTCAATGTTAAGGAATACGAAACTGATGTGATCACGTGACCCTATTGAGAGAAAGGATATCTTGGTATCAAATGCTCCTACCCATCCCCCCAAAAGGAATCAACATCCGTATAGTGACAAAAATTAACAGATGTGCGAACCGTCATTTTAATATATTTACAGAATCCGGGTTACGTTAGCTTATCTGTGTACGAAATAGGTGTATGTATCAAAATATGATGTCTTTATGATAATTATTTTCTGTATCAAAATATGATGCCTTAATGATGATTATCTACCTATCAAAATAAGATGTCTTTATGATGAGTATTTACTTATCAAAATAGGATGTTTTTTATGGTGAGGATATCTATATATCAAAATACGATGTGTGATGGAACCTAGAGTTATCTTTCTTTGCCCTTGTTATTTTCATTTTGATAATTCAGAGTTCTTTCTCCTTTGCGGAAGTCGTAATTTTTAAAGTCATGTTTACAGCGTGCGCTGCCCCATCGCATGCTACAAACGCCAGTAGACTTTCTCATGTTTCCATCCCTGTCTCCTCAAATTGTAAGTATTATTATGTAGTTACATAACATATTAGATATTCTATCTATGTGGTATTTAAGTTATGCCATGTTTATAAGCTATATTCCATGCACCCAAGCATTTATAATCTAGGTTGTACAATGTTGTAAGTCGCCATGTTTTCTCGTATTATCCATTTTATAAATCAAAACATGGTTTACTCTATTTTTGAATAACTTTATTATTTGATTAAATTTAATACATAACTCTAAAGTTAAATTTTAAATTCTAAATGTCTAGTTTGGTTTATTATCCTATTTTAGACCCGACTCGTTAATTTCTGTCAGGTTACAGTTTTCAGACTGGGTGCATATTTTTTATAATGTTGTCATGTCATATCATTGCAATTATTTTTCTTGCGTTGATTATATATGTATGCATCATGCTTGCAGGTATATATGTTTGTTATATATATATATATGCTATTTTCTTTCATGTCATAGCTATGTGTTATTTGTACTTATTTCGGTACTTTACCACACGCCTACACACACACACACACATTCCAACAGCTTACAATAAAGGACTAAGCCAACTGTTGTTGTGTACTTGGTTATGCTAGCTGTTTTCCAAACAGCATATGATGTCTATATGATGGTTATTAATAGCATCAAAATCAGATGTCTTTATGAAGATTATTTGTACGTATCAAAATATAATGTCTTGATCAAAATTATTCACTTATGAAAATAAGATGTCTTTATGATGATTATTAGCTGGAATACAAACATTTTATTTAAGAAGTTACTCAAAGATATACATATTTACAATGTGTACAAGCATTTGTCATGCCAATTGACTATATATATATATATATATATATATATATATATATATATATATATATATATATATATAATTCAATAAAAAGCAGGAAAATATGCAGTGCCAAAATATATTTAAATCACTAGCGCTTTCTGGATTTTAAATTCCATCCTCAGGTGAATACAAATATTGAATACAAAGTTGTTTATCTTTCAAACGTCTATTTTCCTGCCTTTTTATTCAATCATTTTGACTGTGTGACATCACCTCTTTCTATTTGGATATTATATATATATAACAACATTAAAACTCTTCTCAAAATATTTCAGCCGTTTTACCAGCCTTCATCAGTCGTGTTTATTAAAATGCAAAGCAACTAACGTTGAACAACGTATTATGACGTCACAATGTACATACACCTGAAAGGCAACGTCATGTATCAAAATTGCGCCAAAAACATCTGAGGAATTGCGAGCGCTACTGTAATAATCTTTTAAATCATACATGTAAGTGGACTCTAATTGGTGTAAATTAAATTCTTGCATATACATAAACATATATTTTTAAAAGAAATTTCAAAATAGATAGTACACATATACTACACCCAAAAATGTTCATTAAGATAGTTTATAGACAGCAATGTTCGGTTTTGTTGATACCAACTGGTACATATGTATTAAGCTTTTTCTTCCATAGATTTTCTCTATATTTCCGGTAAATATCGCTCTTGTACAGTTTTTCAATGCCTATTATGTTATAATCATCTATGGTGTGAAAATCGGAATAAAAATGAACAGCCAGAGGGTCATTAGTTTCCCTTCTGATGAGTGATACATTTAAGACATGTCTCTGATATATATCATTTTAAAATGAAAGCGCTTGCGTTAAAATTTGAACTTTATGTACTGTTTCTTCTATTTCTTTTAATATTTTATACCGGTCACTGTGATTTTTTAAAAACACAAGTTGGATATATATATGAAAATATACAGGGGATGCTTACTCCTCCTAGACACCTGACCCCATCTCTGGTGTGTCCAGGGGTCCGTTTTTTGCCGTGTTATCTTTTTCGTATTACTTGTAGGAGTTATGAGATTGATCGCTGTTCGTTATCTTCACCTTATATATAACACATCAAAGAAAATTTTACCCAATGATAGGTATTATGGGCAAACTAGATCATTAGAACGACCATATCATTTGCAAAATGTCTTTAAATGAGAGAGTTGAAATACATCGACTTGTTTGTTAGTAGCCTGCCTCGATTGAAAAAAACACTGATCATACACAGAACTAACTCTCGAGTATCGAATCAGTTGAGAGATATAAACAGTAAACACCACATCAAAATAATAGAAATCACGTACAACATATTTGTCATAGTTTAATAATCGATTACTTTTACTAGTAAATGGAATACAACTCAATCATTCTACACAAAGTGCTACTGTTTAGAAACTGTTTACTTCTCAATAAAACACTATATTGTAAAAATCGTGATAATTACATTCATATTTATGAACCGTCCGTTCCTTGTCTCTCTTGATAATAGATATCTGACGTAAGATACGTATATCCAGGACATGATTTAGTTATTTTATGTTAACGCTTAGGTCTTATCAGCATTGCTGCCCCTTTTAACGCTACGTGTTTATTTTCAAATGTATACCAGGTCATGTATTTGGTACCATCCACAGCAGACCAGATGTACTTCCCGTTCAGATTGGAGTTGTGACAGCGTTTGTACCACCAGGCTCCGTGATGTTGTATTGCACAGTTTGTATCACTATTCTTGTCATTATCCTGATCACATGTGGTGAATTTCCGTTCATTGTGGTAACTCAAACTGTCTCCTACAACAGAGCATTGATAACTGTTACAAACATCAACTGTCTCCTACAACAGAGCATTGATAACTGTTACAAACATCAACTGTCTAATACAACAGAGTATTGATAACTGTTATAAAGAGCAACTGTCTCCTACAACAGAGCATGATAACTGTTATAAAGATCAACTGTCTCCCAGAACAGATTATTGATAACTGTTATAAACATCAGTTGCCTCTTACAGCACAGTATTCATAATTATTATAAGCATCAACTGTCTCCTACAGCAGAGTATTGATAACTGTTGTAAACATCAACTGTCTCCTACACCAGGGTATTGATCATTATCATAAAACAGCAAATGTCTCCTACAACAGAGTATTGATAAATGTTATAAACGTTAACTGTTTCCTACAACGGAGCATTGATAACTGTTATAAACATCAACTGTCTCCTACAATAGAGTATTGATAAATGTTATAAACACCAACTGTCTCCTACAACAAAGGATTGATAACTGTTATAAACAAAAACTGTTTTCTACAACAGAGTATGATAACTGTTATAAACATCAACTGTCTCCTACAACAGAGTATGATGACTGTTATAAACATCAACTGTCTCCTATAACAGAGTATTGATAACTGTTATAAACATCAACTGTCTCCTACAACAGAGTATTGATAACTGTTATCAACATCAACTGTCTCCTACAACAGAGTATTGATAGTTGTTATTTACATCAACTGTGTACTACAACAGAGTATTTATAACTTATAGACATCAACTTTCTACTACAAGAGATTTTTGATAACTGTTATAGGCATCAATCTTCTATTACAGAGTATTGATAACTATTATAAACATCACCTGTCTACCATAACAGGGTATTGGTAACTTTTATAAACATCAACTGTCTCCTACAACGTAGGGGCTGTAAGTTGCATTTCTTGTCACTTCCGGTGAAGCGTTTTCGGTGACAAACAAATCCAATACAGTGTTATAAGTATGAAATGTGGCCAACTATACGTCCGAAAAGCCAATGCTTATTTCGTAAATGAGAGAATGCTGTGTACAACAACCATTTGTTATGCCCCTGTATAACAAGTAGCCATACATTGTTAATGAAGTGATGCATGGGTTGATGGGGAACAAGTCGTATACAGTAACCAGTTAACTGCAAGTATACGTTCATCTTCCACTTCATGAATGATTATTCGATAATTACGCAACTCATTTATACTCTTAATTCAACTTACTTCAACCACTTGGCCTATTATTGTTAATAATTAGACATGCAAATGTATAATGTAATTAATTAAGTTGATTTTGTGATGTGGCTAAATTGAGGGGGTGTCTCGGGGATGTTATGGTTATACTATGACCTATTACTACACCGTCTTTTTATTATTGTAGTTATTAAAGCAATATGGATATATAAGTATTATTAAGACTACTTGATTATCTAGGCTTTGTTAAGGTTGTGTGTTCGGCAAGAAATTACAGAGGTGGGTTCTTGTCTAAAGATATAAGGAGGCAAACGTCGAAGAGAGTAATTTCAGTGGTTCCTCCTTCCAATAATATGGTAGAGAAGTTAAAGAATGTGTATCTTCTGTATAATTAACACCTGTTTACAGCCCGATAGAAAAAAGTTGTTCAACATCAGAAAAGTCTTGTATCAATAATTGTTGAGATCCCTATTATTTTCGTTGTAATATTATTACGCATGCGTGTGGTATATACGATACTAGTTGTTAAAGTGATAGAACATTTTTACTAACAGTTATAAAGGAATCATTGGTAGTGATCTACCGAATAATAGGAGGACATGTAAATGTCTTACTTGACTGAGGAGTTGTTAACATATTGGTGTATTTTTTTAATGAATTGAATACATTTAGGGATTTGCCTGCACGAGTCAGAGTTTGAAGTGCATCTCTCAGTGGTCCATTTCTGTTCTCACCAACGTGTGATGTGAATTACTAGTCACCAGAAACTCGAGATGCTGTTCCCGATATAGTTGAAATGAAGAGTCCTTTCTCTGAAGCACATAAAGCGGTACACGGTTTAAAGAATGTTTCCTTGGTAAGCATTCCTCATGTTTGCCTCTTTATCACGGATTCTCTTTTTACAGGCTTCACTGTACGTTATATATAAACTTTTTGTTACATTTAGAATACAGGTAGAGTCCAGCGATCCTTACTATCATCAGATACAGGATCAGCTTCTGTGTAATGTAGCGTCTCGATGGTTTGGACTACAGCCGACTACATGCAAAATTATCCGGATTATCAAGGACTATTTGTGGACAAAGCACATTGCAAAGTGATCAAATTCTATTGCTGCAACTTGGTGAACTGGACAACAGCTGACTGCAAAACTATCCGGGGTCATTAAGGACTTTAAATGGGCACATAAAATTAGCAGAATTTTACTTTTAATATTTTCATTCCTGAATGAATTCAAAATCAACATGTATTGATAAAATATGCTTAGTAAAACAATAACAATCAGTGGTGCGAATACTATTGTTACCCTCCATCCAACCCTGTTACTACCTCCCAAAATACCTTTATTTTTTTTAGATTACTGTATTTTTTAGAGTACCCACCTTTTTTGTGGACAGGCAGGTTGTGTTTTGTAGATAACAGATTTGTTGATTCTCATTTAATTTTATGTTATGCTTTGTTGGGGGTCAGATTGCAGAATACTTATCCAGATATACTCTTTATTTGCCAATGTTTTCCTAGTCTTTTCTGGCCCCATAAAATATTGCTATATTAGTTGGGGGTCAGTTTGCATAATACCTATCCAAAGGTACTCTTTGTTTGCTTTTTCTGACCCCCATTATTATGTCATGTTTTTCATTCGTCATTTTATGATTAAATGACATTTTTCAATCCAACGCTGTGTTACTGGTTCTACCTGTCTTGCCAAAAAACAAGCTTAGTTGACTTGGCTAGGTATTCCTATACTATTGGAATATAAGGATTTTTAAACCAAAATGTTTAAATATAATAGTGCCACTGGTATGCCTCCGTACTGCAGAACAAGGTTGGTGCGGATTTAGCAATTATGACATTGAGTCATTTCTAATAGTTAATGAGAACACAGAAATATGATTTTAACAGTAGTCTTTTCAGGAGTACTGAAAGGCTAAGGGGGTTTAAGGTCCCTGGGGTAATACCAAAATTCGGGCTAAATCCACCGAAAGCTTCATTCCTTCTACCATTAAATACGAAAAATGGAACAGAATAGGAACCTACATTTCTGCGAGGTTATACATGAAAAGGTGAAGATAGTGAACATTGATCAATCTCATAATCTTAGAAAACTTCTTTTACTTCTAGCCATCGCCATCGTCGAGGCCAATATTTTGTATGATTAATGGACATTGAACGCTCTACCGATATTGCGAAATTCGCAACGTCAGAATTAGGGACCAGGGTAGGGTTAAATTGGTCATGCATGAAAACGTGAAGATAACGAACAGTGATCAATCTCATAGCTCTTTTAGGGAAAACAAAATAGAGCCCTGGGCAAGCACGGAGCTCTGCATATACCTGAGGTGGGATCAGGTGCCTAGGAGGGGCAAGCATCCCCTGTCGACAGGTCACACCCGCAGTGAGACCTGTATCTTTAACAGATAAATGCAGTAATCCGTAGTCAAAATCAGTGTGTAACAAACGGCCTAACAATCTGTATGAAATACGTCAGACCGCATTTAACCTAATGATAGGTTGCATTGACGAATTCAATCGTTATAACGACCACATCATTTGGAAAAATGCCTTATGTATCAACAATGCAATAAAAATCTTCTTTACTTCATCAAGCCTTGGAAATCAAAGAGACAAAAATTTAAGACTCGTCTTCTTTAAAAAAAAATGAATGCATCAATGTGTTGTATTTAAACATGTTCGTTTAGAATTCAAATAGAAAATATCGTTTGTTTGTAATGTGATAAAACTTACTTTCTTATATACATGAATTGTAAATAACAAAAAGTTGTTAACTTGTTTTTACGTCCCGTTGATAATGTTTCACTCATATTGAGACACTACCAGCTGTAGGTAAAACTCACACAAATTTACACCTATGATTAAAACTCAGGGCCATATCAGCGATTGATTGATTGGTTGTTTTTACATACTTGGTTGGTTGTTTTTACATACTTGGTTGGTTGTTTTTATAGAATTTTTCGCTCATATTGAGACGTCACCAGCTGTAGGTAAAGTACCACAGATTCAGACCTATGCTTAGCGCTCATGGCAGTAGCAGTGGGTTTTTTTTTTCTATCGTGCCGACGCCTGCCGCAACAGATGACATTCAGTTTTTAAGGCCATATCGAAAAGACTCGTGATTCTCACTTCTAAATGACGAATGTTTGGTGAAGGAGCAATGACTTACTATCTTAACGTCTTGGGTTTGACGCGGTCATGACACGAGCAGTGTTCCAACTGATAACATCCCGGTTACGATGCGAACGCTCTACCACTGGGTTACCGCGACCGGTGGCCATAGCATTGAGGGTTCTTCAACGTGACATCACCTGTCATGACACAAAACCTCCGTTTTAAGGTCATATGCGATGGATCCGGGATTCTCACTCCTCAATACCGAGCTTTTGGTGAAAGAACAATCACTATCAATCGTTACGTTTTAGGTTTTAGGTTTTAGGTTTGACTCGACCATGGCACGAGCAGAAGTCGAACTCGAACTCACGACCTCCCGGCACGGAACACCATCGAGCTACCGCAATCGATGAACAGCGATTAATCATATGATCAATCGTGTCTATTGGTTATACCAGTATATGTATCATCTAGTACAAAGTATAAAAATTGTATACACGTATTAAGTATGAAAACACAAAGCAATACAGTGATTACTAAAGATCAAACAATGTGCATGTTCATTGACCGATATGGTACATGGGCCGCTTGTATTTTTTGCATGTTTTATGTAAGTTTATTCTGTATGATATTTTGTGTGTAATCCGAATGTGTTTCGTTCTGTCATGAGTTAGAATATATGTAAAACATTTATACCCGCCGTTCCTGAATACCCATATACTGTAAGCCGGTATTTACTGCTCTCGTCTCCAACTTGAAATTCGGAGTACAGGGCGTACGCTTTCTCGTCAGCAAAACTCAACAGCTCCACTCGTAGTTCTTGTTCCGTTATTGTTAAATAGTGAATTGCATTGTTCCCTGTTTATTAAGAAATAAAAAACGAATATCGGTGCATGGAAACAAATAATATGGATGTTCAGTTTGCTATAGAGACATGTAAAATATACTTTTTACAGAAATGAAATCTAGTTAGTTTTTTCTTCTAAACTTTTAGGGCATCTTGGATTCCGAGTTTACAAAAAGTACCCACTACAATGTACATGATCAGGTATTGAACATTCTTTAATAACATTAATATAAGCAAGTGTCATTTGAAAATATTTATTAATGTTAAGCATTTTTTGAGTGGATACTACGAAACAATGTTACTTTCCAAAAAGTAAAATATATAAGAAATGCATTGGAATTCTACCAGCAAGAAGCAGAAAGGCAAGAAGATATTTTTCGAATTCATAACTACTGATATCATTAGGTTTTAATACGCTTTTTGTCTATCTGAGTCAAAAGTTCAAGGGGGCTTTTATGATCACCTGTCCCCCGTCTGCCTGTAAGCTCTACCTAATTTTGAATCCTCCTCAAGAACCACTGGGTAAATTCCAGCAGATATATAATGAAGAATCATTGGGCAAAGGTGATTCAAAATCATTAATTGGAGATAAGAGTCTATCCTTTCCATAGGCGGTAATTAAAAAAATTTGAAAATATGTAAAATGGGCCAAAATATGGAATCAAAATTTTGTACTGGTATATATATTCATAGGTAAAACTTTGAATATACATGTTTTATATTAACATATTATGATTAATCATATTGCATCCTTATTCCACGGTCAACTTGGTTCAAATTGTGGTTCCAGTATGTTAATTCGGGCAACAATGGGGAATAGAGGTTTTACATATACATGGGAATATATACTTTAAATTCTTTGAAATAGAGAATATAACGAAAATTGATAAATCTCTTCAGTCCCTATACAAAATTTATAATATACCAAACACGGACCCTGTATACATTACATTATGACCCCTGGGTCGAGGCCTCTGCTGGTGGATTGTTAGTCCCCGAGGGTCTCTACAGCCCAGTAGCTAAGTGCTTCGTTACTAGCTTGAAAATACGGATGTATATTTAATTGCTGTTATAATATTTAGAAATTTATTTCAAAATTAAGGATTATCTCCTTCATGCATAGCTCTTATCCTTAAACGGATTTGACTCCACTTTTTTTGGCACACTGTTTTTGCCTATAATAGCTCTAAAGCTTCATTGTTATTTCGGATTTCAAACATTTCGGTTGAGCATCACTGAAGAGACATAATTTGTCGAAATGCGCATCTGGTGCATCAACATTGGTACCGTATAACTTGTTACACTAGAGGTGGGATCATGTGCCTAGGAGGAGTAAGCATCCCCGTTTTTCTGTCATACCCGCCATGAACTCCTTATCAAAGGAATCCGTAGAAAACGTAGAATGTAGAGACATACTCAACATTTGGTATGAAACACGTCAGGCAGTACTCGACCTAATGGCAGGTTGTATATGTAAATTAAATTGTTATCACAACCATAGACTTTGTGAAATGCGGACTTACAATGAGATTGTTTATACGGCGTACACGAAACGTGGAATGTAAAAACATCCTCCTTTCCTGGTCCCCGCGATATCCCACTTTCATTGGGTCATTTAACTCATGAGAACTTACTTACTTTTCCAGTATAGAGATGCATATTTCTTGATATTATGAGAATACTTAGATTTACTTATTGACCATGTTAACATGGTCCGCAACATTGACACAATGATATATTAATGTCAAGCCGTTTCTATCTCAATCGTTCAACATGTAACATTAACATGAAAAATAATCCTACCAAGCCAGTAGTTTTTGGATGGGTCTCCGAATCCTTTCTTGTAATCTGCCCATGTTTTATAAAAATCTGTAGAACCATCCTGTCGTTTTTGGATAGCCTGTAAAATATGTAACCTACAGATTTGAACTTGATTCACAAACCCAAATATATGGCCCTTGAAATATGTAAAACTAAAAGTAAATGTTTATAAGGAGGATTGTGATCACAAATATGTATAAGAATCCGGGGTTTAAAACATGTTAGATTTCATAAATAGGAATAAAGCAAAGTTTTATTTACAAGATTGTATTTGCAATTTTATATAGAACAAGATTGTACGATAGTACGAAACGTACGATGTGAATATTTTTATTAAAACGTTATTTTGCCATATTGGGACCCATCTTCTAATGTTCATTTATTGGAAATAAAAAGATTCTCAACAAGTTACCATTTCCCCTGTTGCTTGGTCAGCAATCGAAATAATCTTGTTCAAATATCTTATTATGTTTAACTGTGCAAACAACAAAATTTGAAAATAATACATTTGACTGTACAAGTCAATTTAATTTTAACACATATTGACAATTTTTTGCCTAAAAAGATTATAAAGGTTCTATTCTAGAACAATACTTCTAGAGTTCAACTGCGGTGACGTAATATAATGTTTGTTTTCAATTGTATAATTTCAAAAACCTAAAACTTTCTAGGATTTTGTTTCAATCTTTGTACAAACAGACTGTGAATTGTGTGGTATTGCGCAATTTGATAGAATTACACTAGATATTCCATTGTTTGGGACTGGACTTCATGACAAATTTACGACAGCGTTTCAAACAGGCTTATTCTCGTGTGTGAATTCAACATCATTGAATGTGGTAAATCAACATCGGACATTGCTTTATGCTAGTATAAATTCTTTGATCAATATGTTTTACTGCATATCTTTGTATATGTATTGTAAAATCGTTGAATTGAGTGTAATTATTTTTGTTGGACTTAAACAGGGGATTCTGACCGATAACAATGCTATGTTTAACTGTAGAATTCAGCACTATTTGAATACACCGTGTTTAATGTACAATTCGAAGATGTCTGTTATAAATCCGTACGTTTTAATGCAAACAATTTTCTCATCTAAGTACACTTTTCCCCAAAGTTATTTCCGGAAGGACCTTCGTTTGGAACGTTAATTACTGTAAAAGTGTTAATTTACGCTGGGGGTACGCGTTTTTCCACGTCCAACATTACTAGTAGGGGGATACGCGGTAACTGAATATAATATATATCATGAAAGGGGAAGATAACGAACAGTGATCAATCTCATAAATCCTACAAGCAATACAAATTACATAGTTGGGCAAACACGGCCCCCTGGACACACCAGAGGGGGGGTCAGGTACCTAGGAGGAGTAAGCATCCCCTGTTGACCGGTCCTACCTGCCCCGATCCCTATATTTATTTATATCAAATATTTATAACTATACGCGTGGGGGACATTTACACGCTTATTATGTGACTATGTAATTTACATAAATTTCCCGCACGCATAAATAACCATTTTTTCAGAATCCGTTTTTAAAAACAAACTTAACACTTATCTTTTTAAATTTGCATTTAATCTGTAATTGAATATGTATGTATACAGTTATTTTGACAAAAAACAAATGCAGTTTTGCGTTCCCACAGTTACTATGTTAATCTATACTCTTTTCTATGTGTTTATTGTACTTTCTTTTCGTTTATATTGTTTTACATTTAAAGTTCTTAAGGGTAGTTATCTTGATAAGATAAGAGCTATATAAATGCATAATAATAATAATGATAATGATAATTTAAATTTTCAGTTTTTTTAATATTGCCAATGACATAAGTTGACCACTTTACTATAGTGTCTATTACCGTCACACATGTGTATGTGACCTCTCTGACTTGCATTTATAATTGATATGAATCAAAAATTCGATTCAGGGCATTTTTACTATTCTTAGAATTATCCAATCTTTATATTTTTTTCCAACATCAATTACTCAATATATCATTTTACAAAACGAGGATCCTGAGCATGAAATTGCTGACGCACAACTCAGATCCTTAATATGTCTCCTAAAGATTACACATTCCATAGAAATTATTGGGTTTTTTTCTGATTTCTATGTACTCACCGTCCAGCCCCCTCCATCTGTAGTCATGTCACAGTACACTTTCTTTTCCTGATCATTAACATCTATGGAATACACCCCATCTTTTCCTTCCACGCCTGGGTCACTTTCTAAAATCTCCATACAGCTCTTATGCCGCTCTGGAAGAAAGACATGATCGCATATAGATTGTTACCCATGATATACAGTTGTAGCACTGGTCAATCACATGCAGGTTCTTGTAGAATATCAGAATATAAAGGTTTTGCAAGGTTTGCTGGGCAACTAAAGACGAATTTATCAGGCAGATTTCAAACGCAAGTGACAACCCAGAGAAGATGTTAACATCAAATCGCCTGGAAAATCTTCACAGGGAAACATAAATTATACGAAAGAAAGAGTATCTCTATCTAACTTATCTCAAACCTTTCAAAAGAAACAAGGCAGCAAAGAAACATGACTACAAATAAGATCAACCATCTCCACAACCATTCCCTATTCAATTCATCCATTATTTCCACTGATATATATATATATATATATATATATATATATATAAATATATATATATATATATATATATATATATATATATATATATATATAAAGACTACGACGCTTTTGGTTATTTCAACCTGAGATTTTCGACGCAACCCGTGTCTTTATCACGAGACATATATCAAATAAACAAATATCACGCGAAAATGACAAATGTTAATAATCTATATTGTTAACAAGGATGATGCACTTATGTACTAAATTGAGAATTGAGAAGAATGGTTTCGTTGTAGGCATGTCTACAGGCGATCGTGTAGAGACAAACTCTCAACATATTTGTCATGGGAATTCCAATAGACTGTTGGAAAACCTAACGAAGATATTGTCTATGGGGAATTCCATCATCTTTCAATATCAACTCAAAGTATTTGTGCGCAGAATCATAGTGGTGTTTGTCGAATGATTGATCACTAGAGATGAGTATTTCCTTTTTCCACTTTTGTTGACAAAGTACATTTATATAATGTCAATAAGTCTAATCTTTAATTGATAGTCAGCAATGATCATGTAACATGTTGAAAAAAAAATACATTTTAATCTATATAAGAAAAATTAACTAATTTCACATATACTAATCGTTCTTCAGGGTGTTTTGGTATCGACGTTTGATTTACTCCACTGCTGGCATATGTTGTGGTACAATACATTTGAAGTTTCTCCTACACGGCAGTTAATATGTTCGTGAGGAGCAAAGATAAAGGCTTAGTAGAACGTTTACTGGATTTAGCAATGTATACATGTTTGTAAGCGATGTTAAGTTTAAGAATCCAATTTACATGTAGGTACAGTGACTCACATTCACAACTCAACTGAATGACAAACGGGATGACTTCCGCTTCTCCATCGTCAACTTCCCATATTTATGTAACCATATTCCATTATAACCTGCATATGGTGTTTATATATCTCAACTGATTCGATATGCAAGAGCTTCTTCTGCGTATAGTCAGTTTTTAAATCGAGGTAAGCTACTGACAAACAAGTTGATGGTATAGCGGTTTCAACAGTCTCGATTGAAGTCAGCATTTTGCAGATTCTATGGTCGTTATAACGATCTAGTTCGTCTGTACAAACTCGCATTGGGTCAAATGCTGTCTGACATGTTTCATACCGACTGTTAAGCCGTTCTTGGCACACTGATTTTGACTGCGGATAACCTGATTGCCTGGTGAGGATATAGGGCTCACGGCGGGTGTGACCGGTCAACAGTGGATGCTTACTCCTCCTAGGCACCTGATCCCACCTCTGGCGTGTCCAGGGGTCCTTGTTTGCCCAACTATCTATTTTGCATTGCTTGCAGGAGTTATGAGATCGATCACTATTCATTATTTTTGCCTTGCATGCATTCGTCCCTTTGACTGGAATATCAAATGAAAGGTGAAGATAACGAACAGTGATCAATCTCATATCAAATGTCCTTAAAAGTGAAGCATGATTTTGAAGCATTTCAAATTTTGAAAGTGAAATTGGAATATAAGTAGAATGATCAAATGTGGAATTACAGCCAAGTTCGTTTTATGAGTACGGAATTACAGAAACAATGTTAATATGTTGTTACGAGAAAGTGGCACGTCTCTGGAGATCGCAATAATGCTAGCACGCATAACTAAAACACATACCTTCATACGTGTTTCCGATAAAGCCACCTGGACACTGACATGAAAACGTTGTTGAATTGGATGTACAATTTCCGCCATGTTTACAGGGAGAAGAAGCACATTGATCAATAACTGCAAGAAAAGAAATAGAACAATACTTATGATTCAAAATATATACCTTGAGTAAAATAAGCTGCATATTTGTGTCTTTCCTTTATTTCCCTCTGATAATTTCCCCATTTATTGCTCTTTTGCCCTATTATATATGATTATTCTTCATATAGAAGATGTGAAAAAGTGAAAGTACTCCATAAAAGATTATTCTTTCTTTGGAAAGTACTCTATCAAGAGACATTTTACTTTCATACACCAAACACATGAATTAAACTTCGAGTGACGTACATCAATTCAAGCTACAAGTTCCTGAGAATTGATTGAACCACCTGATATACACTATTTAGAGCAGTGAAAAGGTGGAGATAACGAACAGTGACCAATCGGTAAAGAAAAGAAATAAATCAGTACTTATGATTCCAGTTATACACCTTGAGTAAAATAAGTTGCATTTTTGTATATTTCCTTTATTTCCCTCTCATGGTCCCCGTCCTCTAATGCTGGTTACATTTGCCGGGTGCTCTATATTTTCATTGTATATGAATCATTTTTCGTAAGGAAGAGGCTAAGAAAATTAAAGTACTTCATAAAAGAATATTGTTTTATTTGGAGAGGTCTCTTTTAAGGGACATTTTACTTCCATACATCAATTGCATAATGAGACTTTGAATTACATACATCCAATTAAAGATTAAGATAACGAACAGTGATCAATCGCTTAACCCCTGTAAGCAATACAAAATAGAGAGTTGGCTAAAATCGGACCCCCTGGATATACCACAGGTGCGATCGGGTGACTAGGAGGAGTAAGCATCCCCTGTCAAGCGATCACATCCACCGCGAACCTTGGTCGTGTTAAACCTAACATGGAAAGAAGGGCATTTTCTGTTCCTTTATTAAAATTATGAAACAAGAAATAAACAAGAAAAAATCCCCGGATATCACACCGTCTCTTAATTGTTATGAAATGCTATTAACCCTCTCTCTACCGTATCGGTCAATATGACCGATAGCGCGTAAAAACAGGGCTACGCAAAAGGAGTGTCTATAAATCTTTGAAACTACGGAAGTAATATATATGTTTTATATATCATATTTTTGGAAATTTTCTATATTTGTTAACTATGTAAAAATCAGTTGAGTAAATAAAGCCATTAAATTAAAAAAAGGATTTAAAATGAAAGATGACTTCGTCTAAATATGACGCAACGCTTTGTCGCAAGGCCATTCCCCACCTCGCTATGATTTTTTTTTATTTTCCCTATGAATGCAATATTTGTTATATTTTTGAAAAGCTTATATTTCCTGCTTTCAGTACATATGAAAATTATTTTTAATGCCTGGTAAAGTTATAAGAAAATATCAATTTTCTGCACATGTACGTTTTCTTACGATTTTAATTCTCAATGTTTAAACAGATCGGCGTTTTACCTATATTGATATGTGGAAATAGGAAAAAGTAAATACAGCCTGTAAAAGTAGAGGGAAGTTTCGTTTTGATGGACCCTTATTCGTATTATAATTTTTGGTAGTTTTTATATTACGATAAAATGAAATTGGGACATGCTGCGCGGTTTTCTTAAAAATTAGCGACAAATCGACGTCGCTAAAAGCAATCGACGCGCGTTGCACAATAAAGTGATGAAAACTATTTGTATCGTCATCTATTAGTAAATTCAGTACCTTTTGATACAATAAAACAACATACATACATGTATGAAATAATCAGGTATTCTCTGCTTTTTAAGCATAAAACCAACATTGATACACATGTATTACAGTTACACAACCTACATGTAACTTCATAAAACACCTATTGAGAATGTTACATCGGCAGAATGAATTTTAAAAATAGATAAATAAAGTACTTCAAATTCAGATGCAAGGTGAAGATAACGAACAGTGATCAATCTCATAACTCCTACAAGCAAATCAAAATAGATATTTGGGCAAACGTTATATTTGTTCGGAATAGTAATAATCTTTTTTCTCTGCCAAACAAAGAAAACAAAAAAGAAGTTCGCCTATATACTTTTATTTTTCCGTGATCCAGATCGCGGGCCCCGCGGGGTTTTCTGGAAGTATGCACGGGGAACACACGTGGTTCCGTTTCAACGAAAACAACACAGCTTCACCGTGACTGTCACAGCGAACGCTTGTATTTTACATTTTTGAAACGACCTGATGTCAGAAGATGTCCTGGATCTCCTGTTGCAGGATGACCCAAACGATCGTGCATTCAGTATAAATATGTACATGTAAGTTGATGTAGCCACATAGGCCGACGAAAAAGAAAAAAAATGCGGTTTTGTCATGTTATGAACAATTCACAATTAATTAACCGCGATTTGATGCAATAATTTGTCGTTTCATGAAAGAAAATATTAATATTTTATGATATCTAAACCAAGTGAACATCACCCTGTCCTGCGACATTAATCAGTTTACCCCCCCCCCCCCCACCATTTCCCAGATTTGTCTCCTTACCTGACGCGCGAGTGTAAGAAGGGGGTGGATCTAGTGTATAATGGAATGGGGTGGTTTTAATCAGACTGGGCATTCATGACCGCTGGTGAGAAGGCTATTTTCCAAGTTTTTTTCCATCCTTATAAAAAAATTTATCTTTCTATGAAAAGAAAACACAATCTGTTAGAAAAACACACTTTGCATTATTGTAATGATGAAATTTATTATCATAATTTGAATTATTTTCTTTATACTGTAACAGAAATAAAAACAAAATGTGTGTTTGGGCCAAAGTGAGGGGGGGGGGGGAGGGGTGTTAACATCAATCAAAGTCTGAATATGACAGGCTAATGAAAAATCATATTTATTTCTCTTTTATCCAAAATTTAATGCGTGTATTTTATATACACTTAGTAGCTTATGGCCATGAATTACATGTGACCCATACATGCTGGTACTTGTATGGTATGAACTGATGGGCATGTGTCTCCTTTTCGCCGGCCTCCTCCGTGGCCAAGTGGTTAGAGCATCGCACTCAAAATCAGACGGCCTCTCACCTCTGTCGGCGCGGGTTCGAATCCCGCTCGCACAGGTAAGTGAGAAAGTTTCCCAGTTTACTTTCAAATGGTCGGTAGTCTCTCCCCAGGTATCTGGGTTATCTCTTCCATCAATACAAAAAAACTGGGTGCCACCAGATAACTGAAAAATTGTTGAGTGTAGATAACTGAAAAATTGTTGAGTGTGGCAGAAAACATCAATCAATCAATCCCCTTCTTGCCTAGATTTTCTCTAATTTCGACTAAATCCACACCCCATCAGAGTACCATGCAAGGGGATTTAGACACTGGGTACCATGAAGAACCAATTCAATTCTACTTTTATATCTGGGGTCATTCACTTTCCCTCAGAGTTTCAGTATTTTCACTGGACCCTGTAGGTTTTAACCTGAATTTCTTCAGTATTTGCCCTCATGTATATGCTAGGCATAATGCAGACGCCTACACGATACTTATTTTTTTTTATTACCCACTTTGCTACTCTCGCAATGTATAATACAATATTCGATTCATTTCTAACACATGTATGCAATCCCTTACCTTATATTTAAATAAATTTGAGTAAATAAATTTAAGTGCGAAGCTGTTCCATGCTACCGTGAAACTTATATTTTGCTTTTTAAACATAAACCAACAATTCTTAATTGTAATTTCTTTTCTTCTTTAAAAAGGGTCTTGACATCCCAATATTTAGTGGGAAGTTCCCAGGTATCATCCGCTATCGATAGTCTACTGACAAATCCAGACATGCATCAGAAGGATGCTGATGTGGAGGACACAGGGACACCTGATCCAAGAACTGTGGCATTTCATTGGGGGTGACAACCTGGGATTTAGTTGGTATGACTCTTTGAGGTTGAATATAGGGTTAAATCAGTATAAATTTGGTTAACATTCAAATAAATTCAGATAATACATTTACAAATAGAATCCTGGCGTTATGGTATACTGATATGCGTGTACCATTTAACTGGGGTTTTATTTTTGTTTTGTTTTTTAGGGGGGGGGTGCTGCATTACTAGGGATGCATACATACAGAAAGAGACAAAGCACGGAAAATCATTATTCTGTTTCTAATTATAAGGTATGACACGTTTTCTAAATGCTGACAAATAAGGTATGGTGGTCAATACTGATTCTATTTGTAATTTTCTTTCAGATATGGGACCCTATTATTCGGAGAATTGTAGATTTTATTAAACTGTTTTCGACAGAAGATTTGGTTTTCTCCATCTGTGTTGCCACCAACAATTATACTGAGATGGTCATATCTAGGGGGAAGGATTGTCATATACTTCACAAGGAAGTTTGCAGCCCCTCACTGAAGAGTAACTGTACAGGTATTACTAGTTTTAAAAGCCGATATTGTGGCAGTGATCTCCAGTTTAAAAAGAATAATAAAATGCATAGTAAAAAGATTACATTTACCAAAATTAATCTGGCTGTGCATATAACACATTTTTAATTGTGTACTACAATTACCTCTGATAAAATTTCATAAGTAATTAAATGCATACTTTTCAGAGGACCTTGATTATCGAAAACATTTACAGAGCCAATTGTTTATTCAAAGGCTTTGACAATACATTAGTATTTAAGACTAAGTATTAAGAAATACTTATTTTCCCAGATTTTTGTGCATTATCTCATACATGCCTGCTGTGAAGTTCCAGTCGATACATATATTGGTCAACGCATGCCCCTGTCGGAACAACTCATTATCAAGAATTATGTCTAGAAATAGGTCTCAGGAGGTTGAATATAAGAACATTTTTGTGAAATATGATGCAAGTACATTTAAATCTAGTGATTGAAAGTAAGTACTTGAACATTCGTATATTTTGAACTTGGGGAGGAAAAATGGTTAGTGCTTTTTGATCGCATTTCATAAGGTGTTGTTGCTTAGCAACCAAATATAATTGAATTAAAAAAATCAATTATTTCAGATTAACAATAATTCAAAGAACTTTCTTTTAATGTTGGAATACTTATTCTATTTAATGGAACATAATGGCAAAACGTCATATTATTAGAAAATGATGGACAAGTATATAAAGTATGAAGTTTCCATTTGATGACCTTTGTCCTTAATTCTCTTCATCATATTTTTTGTTAAAACCTTTTAAAATGATTAAAATCTATTCAAAGATTATATTTTTAAAACAATGTGACATTTACTAATCATCATGGAATGTACTTACGTTTAAATTGTGTCGAATGGATGCAGAAAGGCAAATTATAGTCACAATTGTACTATGAGTGTTGTTACTTAGCAACCAAAAATGTTTGTTTGTCAATAAAATTGATTAGTTTGATTGTGACGTTTTTGTAGTATTTTCAAAGGCACATTAGCTCATACATTTAGAATTTCCTATTGTTGACTCTAATCTAGTGAGAGGGGTCCTAATATATATATATATATATATATATATATATATATATATATATATATATATATATCAGAGAGAAAAGATTGTAAAAATGTGCACTTATATGACCTTTGACCCCGTATACCACTTTGAGGTCATGGGATACCTTGACAAATTTTATAAGAAATTGTTCCCTGTTCAATTCCTAACAAAATTATATGTCATATGCCTACCCCAAATCGTGATACCCGCAGCTTTAAATAGATTTAAAAATACTGTCATTTAGTCTTTAAAAACCTCTAAAATGTGCCGGTAGAGAAAGGGTTAAGCGATTTAATAAATGTTCTTGCATTAAAAAAAATACCACATTTCATGTCCGTTGCCCAATGTCCGTTTGGTGCGCAAACAAACATCCGTGAACCATATTGAATGTAATTTTGGTAACAGTCAAGTTTCATGAATCTTTGAATTCCAATCCCATCCCATCTGCCGACGCTGCTCAGATTCACTCCCCTCTGGAATGGAATGCCGCAATCTGGTAACAATGAAAATACTGTAATATGTGTGTTTTGAGTGGGTCTATATTTCATGGTTAACAATTGTATTCCGTTGTTGTCTTTTAAAAATTTCACTCTAATTCATGGATATTGGCATTCAGAGTCGCAAGTGCTCACAATCGAAAATAACTAGAAAAAACCACACGATTAAACCGTAAACATAATTTATTACCTGATAAAACACATTCAAACTTGCCCATTGGTAAAGGTTTGCATTTTTCATTGATGGAACAGTTGGATACTGAACAAGAAGGTACGATACCCTGCAACAAGAACGGAATAATTGTAAAGATTCAACAAACTTCTACTTTCCATAAAAACAGACATCAATATGTGAAAACCATAGAATGCATTCTTGATTAAATGCTCAAATGTAACAACAGATACTAGTGCATATTTCCATAACGTGCGCATTGACTTCTATTTGCTAATTTGAAGAACAATAGGGAACATTTAGTAGATTAAATATTTACAAGTCCTCCTTTCAACCTATAACAGTAGTGTGGATATTTCTCTATAACTGTACTGTAGATATATGTGTATAACTGCAGTGTAGGTATCTGATTATAACTGTTTATAACTGTAATGTAGATATATGTTTATAAATGTAGCGTAGATATCTGTCTATAAATGTAGTGTAGATATCTATGTATAAATGTAGCGTAGATATTGGTCTATAACTGTAGTGTAGATATCTGTCTATAACCGTAGTTTGTATATCTGTCTATAACTGTAGTGTGGATATATGTCTATAACTGTAGTGTAAATATCGGTATATAACTGTAGTGTATATATCTGTCTATAACGGTAGTGTAGATATCTGTCTATAACTGTAGTGTAGATATCTGTCTATAACTGTAGTGTAGATATCTGTATATAACTGTAGTGTTGATATATGTCTATAACTGTAGTGTATATATTTGTCTATAACTATAGTGTGGATATTTGTCTATAGCTGTAGTTTGGATATTTGTATATAAGTATAGTGTGAATATCTTTCAATAAATATAGCGTTAATATCTGTCTATAAATAAAGCTTTGATATCTGTCTATAAATGATATCTATATATAACTGTAGTGCATATATATGTCTATAGCTGTAATATAGATATCTGTCTATAACTGTAGTGTGGATATCTATGTAAAGCTGTTGTGTGGATATATATGTATAATTGTAGTGTAGATATCTGTGTATAACTGTAGTGTAGATATCTGTCTATAACTGTAGTGTAGATATATGTCTATAACTGTAGTCTAGGTATCTGTCTATAACTGTAGTGTGGATATCTATGTATAAATGTAGTGTAGATATCTGTATATAACTGTAGTATGGAAATCTGTATATAACTGTAGTGTAGAGATCTGTCTATAACTGTAGTGTGTTTATCTATTTATAAATGTAGTGTAGATATCTGTGTATAACTGTAGTGTAGATATCTGTCTATAACTGTAGTGTAGATATCTGTCTATAACTGTAGTGTAGATATCTGTCTATAACTGTGGTGTAGATATCTGTTTATAACTGTAGTGTAGATATCTGTCTATAACTGTAGTGTAGATATCTGTCTATAACTGTAGTGTAGATATATGTCTATAACTGTAGTGTAGATATCTGTCTATAACTGTAGTGTAGATATCTGTCTATAACTGTGGTGTAGATATCTGTTTATAACTGTAGTGTAGATATCTGTCTATAACTGTAGTGTAGATATATGTCTATAACTGTAGTGTAGATATCTGTCTATAACTGTAGTGTGGATATCTATGTATAAATGTAGTGTCAATATCTGTATATAACTGTAGTATGGATATCTGTCTATAACTGTAGTGTAGATATATGTCTATAACTGTAGTGTAGATATCTGTCTATAACTGTAGTGTGGATATCTATGTATAAATGTAGTGTCAATATCTGTATATAACTGTAGTATGGATATCTGTCTATAACTGTAGTGTAGATATATGTCTATAACTCTAGTGTAGATATCTGTCTATAACTGTAGTGTGGAAATCTATGTATAAATGTAGTGTCAATATCTGTATATAACTGTAGTATGGATATCTGTCTATAACTGTAGTATGGATATCTGTCTATAACTGTAGTGTAGATATATGTCTATAACTGTAGTGTAGATATCTGTCTATAACTGTAGTGTGGATATCTGTCTATAACTGTAGTGTGTTTATCTATTTATAAATGTAGTGTAGATATCTGTGTATAACTGTAGTGTGGATATCTGTTTATAACTGTAGTGTGGTTATCTGTGTATAACTTTAATGTGGATATAATTGTACGCGGGTACGTTAAGGCAGGTTATGAAAATCTTTGCTGGGATAAAATCCGCGGAATAGCATGACGTCATAATTGCAATAAGTATATCACTAAGTATGCATCAAATCCCGATTAAGATCCAAAGAAATATGGAATGTTATGCTTCTGTTGTGTAATTTGTGTCTGATCAATATGAAAGTAAACTGATGACTCATAACTATACATCGAGTGACGTTGACACATGTGAAGAATTTATTAAAGTTTGCAGTGTAAATATCAACAAAATGTGGAGTATATGAAATATATGACATAGGATATATGGGATGTATATGTGAAACGCTGAGAATTTATTGATATTATGAAAGTATGTTGATTCCATTCATTGACAACTTTGTTTAACGTGGAAAACATTCTATTTAGCATGTCGATCCGATTTTCCTCTGTCACTCACTGAAATCAAACTGCAAAAGTAGCACACTACTTCGCATACCTTTAGATACTTTTTATACACCATGTCATAAACTAATGTACACGTTAATTACTGTTAAGAAAACTTTTAAAGAAAACTGAATAGCATCAGTGCAAAATATAAAACATAGGCTAGATGGTTTCGTGCTTAAATGTTTAATAATTATTTCTTATTGAAAGTGGTAGGATTCTATCAGTAATTCTGATAAACTATGGCTGCTGTACCGTCATTATGGCAAGTTAGACCAATATTTAAATCCCGGGGTAATGTGCTACTTTTCCATTTTTTTATTAAGGTACATCCATGATCTATTTATAACAGTCATGCAATGAGATCATAGGAAAGCGCATTTTTGTGATAAAATGTTCTCATGTAAACAACTAAAATAGTTTTTCAAAGTTAGTAGCTCCCTCTCTCTATGTAGGACAGATATGAAAAATTATGCATTAATTGAGTATGACCTGCCTTAACATACCCGCGCAATGTGGATATGTGTTTATGACATAAGTGTAGATATCTGTCTATAACTGTAGTGTGGATATTTGTCTATAACTGTAGTCTAGATATCTGTCTATAACTGTAGTGTGGATATCTGTCTATAACGGTAGTGTAGATATATGTCTATAACTGTAGTGTAGATATCTGTTTATAACTGTATTGTAGAGATCTGTCCATAACTGTAGTGTAGAAATCTGTCTATAACTGTAGTGTGGATATCTGTCTATAACGGTAGTGTGGACATCTATATATAACTGTGGTGTAGATATCTGTCAATAACTGTAGTGTAAATATCTGTCTATACATGTAGTGTAGATATATGTCTATAACTGTAGTGTATATATCTGTCAATAACTGTAGTGTAGATATCTGTCTATATCTGTAGTGTAGATATATGTCTATAACTGTAGTGAAGATATCTTTTTATAACTATAGCGTCGATATCTGTCTATAACTGTAGTGTAGAGATCTGTCAATAACTGTAGTGTAGAGATCTGTCTATAAATATAGTGTATATATCTGTGAATAACTGTAATGTGGATAGATGTCTATAACTGTAGTATACATATCTTTCTAAAACGATAGTGTGGATATATATTTATAACGGTGGTGTGGATATCTGTTTATAACAGTATTGTGGATATCTGTATATACCTGTAGTGTACATATCTGCATATACCTGTAGTGTTGATATATGTCTATAACTGTACTGTGGATATTTGTCTATAACTCTAGTGTGGATATTTGTCTATACCTATAGTGTAGATATATGTATATAACTGTAATGAGGATATCTGTATATAACTCTAGTGTAAATATCTGTCAATAACTGTAGTGTAGATATCTGTCTATAACTGTACTGTGGATATTTGTGTATAACTATAGTGTAGATAGGTGTATATAACTGTAGTGTTGATATCTGTCTATAAATGTAGTGTAGTTATTTGTAAATAACTGTAGTGTAGATATATGTATATACCTGTAGTGTAGATATTTGTGTATAACTCTAGTGTAGATAGTTGTCTATAACTGTAGTGTAGATATCAGTCTGTAATATAGTAATATCTCTACAATGGTAGTGTTGATATCTGTCTATAACTGCAATGCTGATATCTCTTTATAACTGTAGTGTGGATATTTGTCTATAACTATAGTGTGTCTGTCTTTAACTGTAATGTAGATATATGTGTATAACTGTAGTGTAGATATCTGTATATAACTGTAGTGTAGATATATGTGTATAACTGTAGTGTGGATATATGTCTATAACTGTAGTGTGTCTGTCTATAACTGTAGTGTAGATATTTGTGTATAACTGTAGTGTATATATCTGTCTATAACTGTAGTGTTGAGATCTGTCTATAACTGTAGTGTAGATATTTGTCTATAACTGTAGTGTAGATATTTGTCTATAACTGTAAAGTGTATATCTCTCTATAACTATAGTGTGGATATTTTTCTAAAACAGTATTGTAGATATTTGTCTATAACTGTAGTCTAGATATCTTTTTGAAATGATAGTGTGGATATCTGTATATAATGGTAGTGTAGATATCTGTTGATAACTGTAGTGTAGATATGTGTTTATAACTGTAGTGTAGATATCTGCTGATAACTGTAGTGTAGATATATGTGTATAACTATAGTGTGTCTGTCTATAACTGTAGTGTAGATATATGTGTATAACTATAGTGTAGATATCTGTCTATAACTGTAAAGTGTATATCTCTCTATAACCATAGTGTGGATATTTTTCTAAAACAGTAGTGTAGATATTTGTCTATATCTGTAGTATAGATATCTGTCTATAACTGTAGTGTAGATATCTGTCTATAACTGTAGTGTAGATATCTGTCTATAACTGTAGTGTAGATATCTGTTGATAACTGTAGTGTAGATATCTGTCTATAACTGTAGTGTAGATATCAGTCTATAACTGTAGTGTGGATATCTGTCTATAATTGTAGTGTGGATATCTGTAAATAACTGTAGTGTGGATATCTGTCTATAACTGTAGTGTATATATCTGTCTATAACTTTAGTGTTGATATCTGTCTATAACTGTATTGTAGATATCTGTTGATAACTGTAGTGTAGATATCTGTTGATAACTGTAGTGTAGATATATGTCTATAACTGTAGTGTAGATATCTGTTGATAACTGTAGTGGATATATCTGTATATAACTGTAGTGTAGATATCTGTTGATAACTGTAGTGTAGATATCTGTTGATAACTGTAGTGTAGATATCTGTCTATAACTGTAGTGTTGATATCTGTCTATAACTGTAGTGTAGATATCTGTATATAACTGTAGTGTAGATATCTGTATATAACTGTAGTGTAGATATCTGTCTATAACTGTAGTGTAGATATCTGTCTATAACTGTAGTGTAGATATCTGCTGATAACTGTAGTGTAGATATTTGTCTATAACTGTAGTGTAGATATCTGTTGATAACTGTAGTGGATATATCTGTTGATAACTGTAGTGGATATATCTGTTGATAACAGTAGTGTAGATATTTGTCTATAACTGTAGTGTAGATATCTGTTGATAACTGTAGTGTAGATATCTGTTAATAACTGTAGTGTAGATATCTGTCTATAACTGTAGTGTAGATATCTGTTAATAACTGAAGTGTAGATATCTGTTGATAACTGTAGTGTAGATATCTGTTTCGGCATTCGCAAAGCTCTG
Organism: Ostrea edulis; assembly: GCF_947568905.1. Taxonomy (NCBI): domain Eukaryota; kingdom Metazoa; phylum Mollusca; class Bivalvia; order Ostreida; family Ostreidae; genus Ostrea; species Ostrea edulis. The sequence continues at coordinate 8,022,457 of NC_079170.1, read as the reverse complement.
GGAAAAACATACGTGGCAATACGTACCTGGGAGAAGTAAACCTCTCCTATTGACCGGTCACACCCACCGTGAACCCTCTATCTTGATCAAGTAAATAGAACATAACCCAATATGTATATAAAGGCGCTCCGTACCAATTTCAACTGGAATGTTAATTCCCATCCCGCTAATATACTATGTTTATCAAGATGCATACGGAATTTAAATTGCTAAAGATATCCAAGGTAAAACTTTGAAAAGGCAAATAAAAATGAATGTTGAAGAATATTTAAATATTTAATCAAATTTCTTACTTGGACATTTACCGTTACATTTTATTATAGTCAACAGTAGCAGTTCAAAGTTCGAAGTGATGCCTGTAAAATTAAAAAGCGAATCATATTGAAGCTTGAATGAGCCATAAATTTGTTAAATAATTTCAAACCTGGTTTACTTATGATGCTCGCTTGATTAAAGGTTAAGATAACAAACAGTGATCAATCTTATAACTCCTACAAGCAATAGAAAATAGAGCGTTGGACAAACACGGACCCCTGGACACACCAGAGGTGGAATCAGGTGCCTAGGAGGAGTAAGCATCTCCTGTCGATCGGTCACACCCACCGTGAGCCCAATATTCTGATCAGGTAAACGGAGTTATCTGCAGCCAACATCAGTGTGTCAAGAACGGCTTAACATTCGGTATGAAACACGTCAGACTAGATCTGACCCAATGATAGGTTGAATTGACGAACTAGATCGTTATAACGACCATAGAATCTGTGAAATGCTGACTTCAATCGAGACTGTTGAAACCTTTGTACCATCAACTTCTTTGTCAGTAGGTTATCTCGACCTAAATTCTGACCATACACAGAACAAGCTCTTGCGTATCGAATCAGTTGAGATATATAAACACCATCTGCAGGTGATAAAGGAATATTGCTACATAAATATGGGAAGTTGACAATTTGAAAAGCTAAAATCATCCCGTTTGTCATACAGTTGAGTTGTCAGTTTTCCGTTAATGTCTACTTTCAATAAAATATCTAAGTATGAAGCAGAGGTGAACGACTCTGTGGTGTCCTTTATTTACGAGCTCACAGGGATATATCAGATTGACATATGAATGAAAGTTATTATTGTTAATGCACAAATCGTCATCTATATTTCTAAATGTCGAAATGAAGGCCACAGAGAATGATTTTGTCTTCTCATGTAGAAGTTTTTGAATAAATTCTGCTTCATATGAATATAGAAGCAGGTCAGCTAACAAAAGAGCAAAATTTGTGCTCATGGGAATTCCAAGAGACTGTTGGAAAAGCTGGTCACCAAAAACCACGAAGGTATTGTCAATGGAAAACTTTAGCATATTTTTTATTTTGGAATCTCCTGTACCTGATGATGCTTTGCATATTGAGTTATGACTGATGATGGTCCTGCTGGTTTTGAAAAGACGATTTCCCAATATATGTAATTACACCGGAAACTTTAATCACGTATTGTAATCCCATTGTATACCCCAAACCATGTTTTGACCAAACGCGACTCTGTAAGTTACCCGTAGATGTTTGCATATTTTAAAATACCACTAATCACGACAATGCTACTCTGAAGAAAAACATTTTTACAGATTTTTCCTTACGTATTTAAATATACTTTATTCTTCAGTCGTAAACTCACCATACAGCCCCGGGTTATATAATTTGAACAACTTGGATCTATTCTATATGAGCATGGTTACCTCGTTACTCTGGTGAAGAATTGGTGTAACGCAAAACAGGATATGTGCATGTTTGCTGAAATTGCTGTCTTGTATTTTTCTATGTCGCAAGGAAATTGAATTCAACGCGTTCTTGTTAAACGTTTATATGAGTGAGGTTAAACAAACATAATTGCAAGAAAATTTGAAATCAATATCTTTGAAAGTACAGAAAGTATATATATCTTTATTTGACCCTTCTTGCTTTAGATCATGCAGAACACCTTAGTACAGTGTTACCCCAGCCGAACATCGATACGTTTGATAAAGATTGGATGAAAAAATGCATTAAACCGTGTTTTCATCGTCAAAACCAAACAAAATACATATTTATTAAGAATCATTAATTCTATCAAAAATACTTATCAAAAAAGATCATTATGCTTCTATTTTTACAATACATATAACAACATATGCAAGGTGAAGATAACGAACAGTGATCAATCTCATAACTCCTACAAGCAATACAAAATAGATAGTTGGGCAAACACGGACCCCTGGACACACCAGAGGTGGAATCAGGTGACTAGGAGGAGTAAGCATCCCCTGTCGACATATCAATCTTACACAAACGCAAAGACTATAAAACATTGATATCATAGACCAGACCGCCTCCTGGCGGCCGGTAAAAAGAACAAGGTCCGATTCTGATGTTTAATTCACAAAAGGAAGCACAATGCAGATGTTTTCTTTACATAACGACAATACACAGTTATGTGTTTCTAGCATAATTTACCCGTCATTTATTGTAGAGAGAGAGAGAGAGAGAGAGAGAGAGAGAGAGAGAGAGAGAGAGAGAGAGAGCGAAAGAGAGAGAGAGATGAATTTATACACCAGTCGATTATCTGTTTTGACTTTTCCCCCTAACTTTTGATTTTCATCAAATCTTCAAACTATTGACATATTTGTGACTTTATATTCAAACACAGAATGAATATTTCGCAAGTAAATAATCCGATTAAAACTTGCTTTGTTTTTATTTATGAAAACTAGTAATTTCATGATTGCACCATACTGTTTGAGCGACATATACCATAGTGATTATTCTAACTAAAGCCTACACGGCGCAAACTTTTGCTGGTAAAAATTACCTGAACAGTTTCGGTGTTTGAGAACGTATGCATAAAGCCATTGGTTGAATTCTTTCAAGGCAAGGCTTTTGCAAGGTTTAAACCATAGTCACAGTAAAAACATCAAAAGATATCAAGGAGAAATGAAGATTTTTGGCCAGCTAACAAAACAGAAGTTTCCTTGAATCTGGTCAACAAATAGGAAATCATACTCACTATATCCCAATCTTCCTTTTCACTGTAGATCCACCCCGGACTCTTTACAAACCAGCCACTAGCTGAAGATTTGTTCTCATAGTTTATTTCGCAGAAATTTGCTCCTTTGTAATAACTCACGGATTTACATCGTGTTGTTCTCAAACACTCCTCAGCACAGTCTAAAATACTGAAGTCCACAAAAGAGGTTATTGTTTTTCTATCCAATCTGTATCCATATTGTAACTTTGAGTAACTGTCTTGTAAACGGGCGTTGCAGTTAATAATCACAATCACCACAAACACCAGGGTATCCTTCCTTGCCATTTTAGTAGTCGTTGTGTACAAGTTTGTACAATATCTCAGAAAGCAGTTTGGTTGTACAACACCTTGTGGAGTTTGGTGAATGATGTAACTCTTTCCGTGAGATAACAGAACGCTTAATGTAACTGCTGTTCATTAATATGTATAATCAACTGGAAATGTCAAAAGATGCAATTGCGTCCGCGGTATCTATTATTTGTGTTTTCATAACTGGAAAAAAGATCAGTGGTTTTTCGGATTAGTTTTATTATTTATTTATCATTATTTGCATCCTCGCCAAAACGGATGAGTGCCAATAGTGAATGCACTGAAATGGGTTTATATCAGGGAGTGTCTATAGATACCTTTAACTTCGAATTCCATCATTTAGTTGCACGTTATTGAATTTAACAACGTTAGAGCCAATATTGTTCAAACATGTCCATCATCGACCGGTTTCAAACTTTTATTAATTTTCATATAGTCTGGGTCCACACTTGCACCAGATCCCCTAAAGATCAAAGAGTTTACAATTCAGGTGGAAGACTGCACGATTAATATGTTGAAATTGTTAATAGGCCTAGAGCAGCTTGGTACGCATGCGTGAATCCTGATTTTTCTTAGGAGAGTTTGATTGCAAGAAAAATTAGAGGTTGTAACAACTGGACGAGCATGAAAAATGCACATATATATTATTTTTCTACAAAGCTCACAAGGGAAAGGATTGGGCCCATACCCCCCCCCCCCCCTCCTCTATTCGCGGGGCATAAACTTAATAGAGCTCACTTTTGATCTAAGTTTTACTTGTATATGAAAGGTGTGTGTTCACGTTTTACAGCCCTAAAACCTGACACGACTTCTACCAATGTTTCAAACAAGCAGGATTACGACTCGGTAGGGTGGGTGAATTCAAAGAACAAATTAGGACAATATCAAATTGTACAAACTCCTACTCTTTGACACAGGTGTTGAATATATCAACATAACATAATTTAAATATATGTAGATTAAACTTCGTTATATTTTAGAAACACCTAAACTTCTTCCTCATTTCTGCTTCAGTTGGTGTTCCTGTATATACACATGGATCGTAGCGGCGGAAATTTGCAGGCATAAATGTGGGGTTGTTTTTATTATCAAAATTAATTTGTATGATTGTAGATAGTTTGTGAAGCCTTTTCAATAACATTTTGTTCTACATACCTGAAGTTAATCCACAATTACTAACATGCTACATTTCTCGATTCATATATATTCATAAGATAACGGCGTTGTCATCAACAAGAATACCGCACATGCATTGGCTGATTCATCCAGATTGATGATATATTTTTAACTGATTCAATAAGCAATTTCTTTGCCGATGATGAGTGCGATATTCAATATGGTTTTGTTAGTGAAACTGAGTAAGTAAAATACTTAGAATAAAAGTATTAGAATTGTACGAGGGCGAGTCAATAAGTAATCAGCCTATCACATTTCCACTTGACCGAGACGGTCACGATTTTCATGCCTTGTTTCAATACATGTGTTGTACCTGGGTGAAAAATTGCACACGTATGGAATCATTTTAATCGTTATAACGACCATAGAATTTGCGAAATGCTGACTTCAATCGAGACTGTTGAAACTTCTGTACCATCAACTTCTTTGCCAGTAGCTTACCTCGATTTAAAAACTGACTATGCACAGAACAAGCTCTTGTATATCGAAACAGTTGAGATATATAAACACCATCTGCAGGTGATAATGGAATATTGCTACACAAATATGGGAAGTTGACGATAGAGAAGCTGAAATCACCCCGCTTGTCATACAGTTGAGTTGTCAGTTTGCCGTTAATGTATACTTTCAATAAAATATCTTAGTATGAAGCAGAAGTGGACGACTCTGTGGTGTCCTTTATTTCGAGCTCACACGGATATATCAAATCGAAATATGAATGAAAGCTATCATTGTTAAAAGACAAAACGTCATCGATATATCAAAATGTCGAAATAAAGGCCACAGCGAGGGATTCTTTCTTCTTACGTAGAAGTGTTTGAATAAATTCTGCTTGATATGAATAAAGAAACAGGTCACCTAACAAAGGAGCACAATTCGTGCCCATGGGAATTCCAACATATCAAGAATTATTGAACAAGTGAAAAGTATATAAGAAGTATTTGAACATATAAAAACTATTTGCAAATCGATGAACATGAGTCATATTTTAATGATTAAAATAGATGGAAATTATTTGAACAAATGATAACTTTTAATAGTTTGACAACTCTTCATTGAGATTACATGACTGAAATATCATTTGATTGAGAAGTTGACATTGCATGTATTTTTGAGAAAATTCGAAAATATATATATACAGGAACAAACACGACTAACACACTCTGGCTGAGTCAAGATATCTTCTGAAAACTTGAGAATTCCATTAATAATTTTTCAAGGTGTAAGGTTTTACTATTGAGAATTCTAATACTTCAGTAATTAGAATGTTCTAGATTTTTTGTGTATGGCATAAATGAAAATTTGAGAACTATTTCAAACATATGAGTAATATTTGAAATATTGTTTGAGAACTTCACGAATCTTTAATTTTACAATTCATTTTGGAATAATTGACAGAGCGCGAGAACAATCTGAAGCTCTAGAACAATCTGAAGATTGTAAATCCATGTAAGAATATTTTAACACATGATATCGTTTGAGAATTTCACAGATGTATTATAATTCAGTTTGGAATAATATGGCAGACCGTGAGAAATATCTGAAGATTAAAAATCTATGTAACATAATGAATGACTCATTTGAAATATCTTTTGAAAAACAGCATATAAATGTAAAACTTATACGGTACCAATTTTGATGCACCAGATGCGCATTTCGACAAATAATGTCTCTTCAGTGATGCTCAACCGAAATGTTTGAAATCCGAAATAACTATGAAGTTTTAGAGCTAAATATAGCCAAAATCAGCGTGCCAAAAAAGTGGAGTCAAATTCGTCCATGGATAAGAGCTATGCATGAGGGAGATAATCCTTAATTTTGAAATGAATTTCTAAATTTTATGACAACAATTAAATATACATCCGTATTTTCAAGCTGTGATACTCCTTTGTCCACTCCATGCATAACGGTTCACGGTAAAAATCCAACTTATCAGGTACTTAGATCATGAAACAAAAACAAATTTATTATCTTGACCTGTAATGAAAAAAATAACATATATGTTTCTTCTGAGCTAAATGTTTAATTTCTGGGTGCCACAGCATGCTAGAATCATACGGATATTTCAAAATGAAAAGTCTACAGACTCTAATGCCATTTTCCATTTTCCAAGGTGATCATCCTCACAGATCTTAAATATTCCCTATAAGCTCAAAAGGAAAACAATACACGGATTTCCTTTTGATCATTTACAAAGCATGATCTTAATTCAATTTTGAAAACTGCAATTTTAAATGTATGTACATGTTTTTTTCTTTCTGGTTGAATAGACTGGCTATAAACTTTTTTACCCTGTTTTACCATTATTGAATTATCATTACAAAATGAATAACCATTAATGATTCCTTAAAGCTTTTCCCAACTCAATTGTATGGTAAACGGATTGATTTCAGCTTTTCCATCGTCAACTTCCCATATTTATGTAGCAATATTCCATTATCACCTGCAGATGGTGTTTATATCTCCCAAGTGATTCGATACGCAAGAGCTTGTTCTGCGTATAGTCAGTTTTTAAATCGAGGCAAGCTACTGGCAAACAAGTTGATGGTACAGGAGTTTCAACAGTCTGGATTGAAGTCAGCATTTCGCAAATTGGGTCAAATGCTGTCTAACGTGTTTCATACCGATTGTTAAGCCGTTCTTGGCACACTGATTTTGACTGGGAAGAACTCCGTTTACCTGATCAGAATATAGGGCTCACGGCGGGTGTGACCGGTCAACAGGGGATGCTTACTCCTCCTAGGCACCTGATCCCACCTCTGGTGTGTCCAGGGGTCCGTGTTTGCCCAACTATCTAATATGTATTGCTTGTAGGAGTTATGAGATTGAGTTATTTGACCCAATGCGAGGTTGTATTGACGAACTAGATCGTTATAACGACCATATAATTTGCGAAATGCTGATTTCAATCGAGACTGTTGAAATCCCTGTATCATCAACTTGTTTGTCAGTAGCTTACCTCGATTTAAAAACTGACTATATCCAGAACAAGTTCTTGCATATCGAATCAGTTGAGATATATAAACACCATATGCAGGTGATAATGGAATATTGCTACACAAATATGGGAAGTTGACGATGGAGAAGCTGAAATCATCCCGTTTGTCATACAGTTGAGTTGTCAGTTTGCCGGTAATGTCTAATTTCAATAAAATATCTAAGTATGAAGCAGAAGTGGACGACTCTGTGGTGTCCTTTATTTCGAGCTCACACGGATATATCAAATCGACATATGAATGAAAGCTATCATTGTTAAGAGACAAAACGTCATCGATATATCTAAAATTCGAATTGAAAGTCACAGCGAGAGATTTTTTCTTCTCACGTAGAAGTTTTAAATCATTCAGCTTCATATGAATATAAAAACAGGTCAGCTAACAAAGGAGCACAATTCGTGCCCATGGGAATTCCAACAGACTGTTGGAAGACCTGATCACCAAAGACCACGATGATATTGTCAATGAGGAACTCTAGCATATTTTTTATTTCAACTTCAGAGTACTTGTGCTTGGAATCAGAGTGGTGTTTAACAAAGTAAGTTTTTGAATGACTGATCACTAGATATGAATATTTCCGTTTTCTGTTGTTCTTGAAGAAGCAACTGTCTATGATGTCAAAAAGTCTAGTCTTTAATTTATCGTGAGGAAAGGTCGTGTATAGTGTTGAAAAGTCATATATTTTAATGCTATTGATTTGGGAAAATTTCTGTGATTTCAAGTTTACTAAAAGTTCTGTAGAATTATATATATATATATATATATATATATATATATATATATATCATACCGAATACACAATTTCCGAGTTGCCCAATAGATATTTCCCTTTGTTGAACTCTTACGCACGGGTGAGAGGCAAAGTATGTTTTCGTGTCTACGTGGTGGGTACAAATGTTTATGTGTTCATATATTAATTAAATGATGATTACCAGACGTTATCCACCTTCAACCTGCAGGGACACACAAATATAGTAAGTTTATGAGTAATTTATAATAAAATAGCTCAAGCAAAATACGATAATCACCATCTTTCTTTGATTAAGTATCACTCGTGTAGAAAAGGGAAAATAATCATAATAATTTCATATGTGATTTAATGACTTAATTCAAACAAAACAATTTATTTTTTATATGGTCACTTTAATGCATACCTACGGCTATTATGAACAATATTCACGCTTTCGTAACTTTTATCCTTATTCACATAGCCAATCTATCATATGTAAACATCTAATATTCATCCAAGCGTTCAGCAGAACATTGAACGTACCTCTATCACAAAAGAGCTAATACCTCGGAAGCAGCATATTGTATTGTATTGCCTAACTATCTATTTTGTATTGCTTGTAGGAGTTATGAGATTGATCACTGTTCGTTATCTTCACCTTGCATTCGTATAATACGGCACTATATGTTTTTTCCACGATTGAACGTACTCGCACCTCAGAGGTTAGAGATAAAATAAGAGAATAAAAGTCTTCCTGATTTGAACTTTTGTAGGTACCCGCTTCTTCAAACAATGTTTGATGCTTAGCAATTGACAGCTAAATATGTATCAGTCAACTTCAAAGAAAGTGGCTCCCATCAGCCACGTATCTCCAATCACTTGACTCTACACTAATTTAGTGTTTCGGCGGTGTGATACGAGGTTAATTGATATTAATTGGTTTTATATTGAAGAAATAGTTTTTCTTCATTTTGCTGCAAATCCGCCTCATCAGGAGTTTATTTGCATTATTTATATATGCATTAACATATATAATTATCTAATAATTGAGGAGGTGAGCATATCACCCAAGTTTTTATTGCGTTTGTAGGACACAATAGGTAAATCCGGGAAAATTTTGTTGCATTCTTCATCCTTTGTAAGGATGTGCCAGTATTTTGTCAGTTTTCTTTTTAAACGTCGTATTCAGGGGTTGTATTTTGTGACGAAAACAAGAGGAATTCCTTGTTTCCTGATGCCTTTTTTATTTTGCAGGGTATTTTTTCTATTATTGTTAGAAAGTATATTTTGCATGCTTGATTTGATTTCATTTTCATTATATCCTCTTTTTAACAGATTAATCTCAAACTCACGCAGAAATTTAAGCAAAGTGTTCTCATTGATTGTATTTCTCATATGTGGTATTGTTTCCCCTTTGATAAATCTTTTGAAAACAGAGGAATTATGTGCACTGTTACGTTCCAAATATTGGAATGTATTTGTAGGTTTAATGTAGGTTTTAAAATCAAGGATTAAACTTGTTTTAAATCTGTTTCCCTTAAACACCGTAGTGTCTAAGAAGTGTAGTTCTTGTTTAGAGATTTCATATGTGAATTTGAGTAGAGGATGGTGTGAATTAGCTATTTCAAATAGCTCATGAATGTCATTTTCCAATCCATGAAAAATGATAAATCCGTCATCGCGATAGCGACCATGATAAATTATTTTGTCTTTCCCTGCAAATTTATCGATAATTTCATCAGTGATTTGATGTAGGCGAATGTCACACACAGATGGGGAACATCTAGAACCCATCGCACATCCTATTGTTTGTTTATACATAGCCGAATTGAATTCAAATATATTGTTTTCTAAAACAAGTCATAAAAGAAAACAAAGATATGTTGTAGGTGGAGCTGTTATTGAATATTCTGCTTTGTTAAATTTATAATAGGCCATTTGAACAGCCGTAATTAGCTCTTTGAAATGCATATCTCACAAATAGGGTAGGGAGACTATATCTGCTCCCCAAAATACACAAGCTCAAAATTGAGACATTTGAAGATATTAAAAACAATGGTAGCTGCAATTCACCAATTATTCCACCAGGTCGACTTATTATCTCACAAATTGGCTCGCCTACGGAACACATAAGTCAGTATTTAGATCATTGTTTAACTCCCATCGTGCAAACACTTAGCACTTACATCAGGGACAGTTCAGACTTCATCCTGAAAATTGAACAGCTAAGGCCACACACTGAGAGCCTGCTGGTCAGTTATGATGTAACTTCGCTCTACACCAATATGCATTTCGAAGAGCTAATTACGGCTGTTCCAATTGCCTATTATAAATTTAACAAAGCAGAATATTCAATAACAGCTCCACCTACAACATATCTTTGTTTTCTTTTATGATTTGTTTTAGAAAACAATATATTTGAATTCAATTCGGCTTTGTATAAACAAACAATAGGATGTGCGATGGGTTCTAGATGTTCCCCATCTGTGTGTGACATTCGCCTACATCAAATCACTGATGAAATTATCGATAAATTTGCAGGGAAAGACAAAATAATTTATCATGGTCGCTATCGCGATGACGGATTTATCATTTTTCATGGATTGGAAAATGACATTCATGAGCTATTTGAAATAGCTAATTCACACCATCCTCTACTCAAATTCACATATGAAATCTCTAAACAAGAACTACACTTCTTAGACACTACGGTGTTTAAGGGAAACAGATTTAAAACAAGTTTAATCCTTGATTTTAAAACCTACATTAAACCTACAAATACATTCCAATATTTGGAACGTAGCAGTGCACATAATTCCTCTGTCTTCAAAGGATTTATCAAAGGGGAAACAATACGACATATGAGAAATACAAGCAATGAAAACACTTTGCTTAAATTTTTGCGTGAGTTTGAGATTAATCTGTTAAAAAGAGGATAAAATGAAAATGAAATCAAATCAAGCATGCAAAATGTACTTGCTAACAATAATAGAAAAAATATCCTGCAAAATAAAAAAGGCATCAAGAAACAAGGAATTCCTCTTGTTTTCGTCACAAAATACAACCCCTGCATACGACGTTTAAAAAGAAAACTGACAAAATACTGGCACATCCTTACAAAGGATGAAGAATGCAACAAAATTTTCCCGGATTTACCTATTGTGTCCTACAAACGCAATAAAAACTTGGGTGATATGCTCACCTCCTCAATTATTAGATAATTATATATGTTAATGCATATATAAATAATGCAAATAAACTCCTGATGAGGCGGATTTGCAGCAATATGAAGAAAAACTACTTCTTCAATATAAAACCAACGAGCTATAACTGTGTTGGGATGCCAACACAAATGTCTCCGAACACTTCCCCATGTCAGAAATGGTTCTTGAAGCCAGATATGCACTCAGGATCCTCAAAGAACTCTAAAAACTGAATATGGTTGAAATCTGACGAACTTGATTTTTGACCGCCATTTTCTTCAATGGCGGCCATTTTGAAGCATTTGAAAATTGATTGGAAGAAAAAACTGATGCTAGAAATGAATTGTGGACCCTCAATTTACCCCAGAACCCAAATGTTGTAGAGATTTTAACACTTTCAAATATTTTGGTATATGACGGCCATCTTGAAAATGGCGGCTCAAAAAAAAATGATGGTGGAAATGGACTTGGGGTCACTAAATTACCCTAGAAATAGAATTTGGTTGAAATCCGACAACCTTGAGTTTTTGACGTATTTTGGCCGCCATCTTGAAACGGCGGCCATTTTGAAAAGTTGAATGCACCCTTCCTAGTGACCCTTTATCAGCTCACAAAGTTTGAAGTGGATCTGTCGAAACACTTTCACAAAATCGGTCGGACAAATTTCTCACTAAAGAAGAGGAATAATAAGAATAAGAAGAAAATAATAATAAGAAGAAAAAGAATGAAAAAAAACGGAGCAAAAACAATATGTCTCTGACACTTTGTGTTCGGAGACATGACTCCGACACTTTGTGTTCGGAGACATAATTAATATCAATTAATTTCGTATCACACCGCCGAAACACTAAATTAGTGTAGAGTCAAGTGATTGCAGGTACGTGGCTGATGGGAGCCACTTTCTTTGAAGACCACGCCAAATTTCAAATTTCATAGGAGTCTGAGGTACCATTTTTATTATCATAATTAAAGAGTTCAGTTACACAAAATGTTTATCTTTTTTTGCTCTGTTTCTTTATATTTCATTTTGATTTCATTTCCATGGTTTTGGTAGGTTTTGTTTCGTTTCGCATTTTACGCCAATGCAAGGTGAAGATAACGAAAAGTGATCAATCTCATAACATTCATGATAAATCAAAGTTTAAAAGATTTGACATTAGTGATACACAGTGAACACAATAATTTTCATATGATAATCCAAATAATGATAATCGATTTAATGATAATCACAAAAATGTAGTGTGATAATAAACAAGAACACTGTGGTGATCTTTTATGACAGGTGAAGATAACGAACAGTGATCAATCTCATAACTTCTATAAGCAATACAGAATAGAGAGTTTGACAAACACGGACCCTTGAATATACCAGAGGTGGGATCAGGTGCCAAGAAGGAGTAAGTATTCCCTGTCGACCGGTCACAAAGGATAACTTTTACTATCGTTGTTGTGAGGACCTTTAATATTGAATATTATGGTAATAAAACACAATGCAGGTACATTTGTGTATTTAGAAAATCTTAACATCCAACAACACCCCTCCTATTTGGCACATTTAGTGAACAATTCAGAATAGTAGAATACAACACACTACACACGACCATTCCTCACGATAAATTAAAGACTAGACTTTTTGACATCATAGACAGTTGCTTCGTCAACAAAAAACGGAAATATTTATATCTAGTGATCAGTCATTCAAAAACTTACTTTGTTAAACACCACTCTGATTCCACGCACAAGTACTCTGAAATTGAAATAAAAAATATGCTAGAGTTCCCCATTGACAATATCATCGTGGTCTTTGGTGATCAGGTCTTCCAACAGTCTGTTGGAATTCCCATGGGCACGAATTGTGCTCTTTTGTTAGTTGACCTGTTTTTATATTCATATGAAGCAGAATTTATTCAAAAACTTCTACGTGAGAAGAAAAAATCTCTCGCTGTGACTTTCAATTCGAATTTTAGATATATCGATGACGTTTTGTCTCTTAACAATGATAGCTTTCATTCATATGTCGATTTGATATATCCCTGTGAGCTCGAAATAAAGGACACCACAGAGTCGTCCACTTCTGCTTCATACTTAGATATTTTATTGAAAGTAGACATTAACGGCAAACTGACAACTCAACTGTATGACAAACGGGATGATTTCAGCTTCTCCATCGTCAACTTCCCATATTTATGTAGCAATATCCCATTATCACCTGCATATGGTGTTTATATATCTCAACTGATTCGATATGCAAGAGCTTGTTCTGGGTATAGTCAATTTTTAAATCGAGGTAAGCTACTGACAAACAAGTTGATGGTACAGGGATTTCAACAGTCTCGATTGAAGTCAGCATTTCGCAAATTCTATGGTCGTTATAACGATCTAGTTCGTCAATACAACCTCGCATTGGGTCAAATGCTGTCTGACGTGTTTCATACCGATTGTTAATCCGTTCTTGGCACACTGATTTTGACTGCGGATAACTCCGTTTACCTGATCAGGATATGGGGCTCTCGGCGGGTGTGACCGTTCAACAGGGGATGCTTACTCCTCCTAGGCACCTGATCCCACCTCTGGTGTCTCCAGGGGTCCGTGTTTGCCCAACTATCTATTTTGTATTGCTTGTAGGAGTTATGAGATTGATCACTGTTCGTTATCTTCACCTTGCATGATACATGTTTGTAACCCGTTTTTTTAATTTTGTACCATGGAGGCATACATGTCTCTGAATCATTTCTTGTTTACACTTGTACTGTTGTGCATGTCCTATATTGTTTAACCAAGCTTAAGATTGTTAATGTTATTTTTCAATAATCTTTATATTTATAAGTGTTTGAATCTTTAATAAAAGCATTGCATTGTATATAAAATGTTTGTGTTTGTTTTAATTTGTGGTTGGTAATATCTCAGATTTTATTCAATGAATAGATAATTGGTTTGCATAAGCTTTGCTGAATGATTTGTAAATTTCAGAAGCAGAATATACATCACTAATATTAAAGTGTGACTGTGTGTACATAGCCTTGATTCAATTATGTCATATTTTTTAGAAGAGTAGGCTATTCATGTTAATAAGTTTCTGGAGGTTTCCGCACTGCATAAACCTAGATTGTGAAGTAGTTTAAGTAGTGCGGAAACCTTGCGTATACCTAAGGTGGGGACTAGTTTCAGTAGTGCGAAAACAGTGCAGAAACCTTAGGTTTCCGCAAGTTTCCGCTGCGTAAACCACCTGGAACCGGGGACGGCCTAAGTTTACGAACTCAATAAACCCCATGTAAACTTCAAGTTTCCAACTGAAACCTTGCGTAAACAATTTGTTTTCTTAAGTTTCCGCACCATGGAAACCATTATTTTTCATACAGTGATCTGCTTAGTCTTTGGTAAACAGTCTATTTGAATTCTCAATACATATATGTAGCAATATTCCATTATCACCTGCATATGGTGTTTATATATCTCAACTGATTCGATATGCAAGAGCTTGTTCTGGGTATAATCAGTTTTTAAATCGAGGTAAGCTACTGACAAACAAGTTGATGGTACAGGGATTTCAACAGTCTCGATTGAAGTCAGCATTTCGCAAATTCTATGGTCGTTATAACGATCTAGTTCGTCAATACAACCTCGCATTGGGTCAAATGCTGTCTGACGTGTTTCATACCGATTGTTAATCCGTTCTTGGCACACTGATTTTGACTACAGATAACTCTGTTTACCTGATGAGGATATGGGGCTCACGGCGGGTGTGACCGGTCAACAGGGGATGCTTACTCCTCCTAGGCACCTGATCCCACCTCTGGTGTCTCCAGGGGTCCGTGTTTGCCCAACTATCTATTTTGTATTGCTTGTAGGAGTTATGAGATTGATCACTGTTCGTTATCTTCACCTTACATCTAGCTGTGATGCGTTTTCTTTCAAACCAAAACAATCGCCGTCATTTTTCTTCAATTGTGAACATCGACGATTTGATAGGAGACGCGCTGATTGGCTAACATAAAGTTCACATGAACATGCCCCTAGTCGGATTATGTCAGATCTTCTTACACAGAGTATACGTCGTGGATCTAAGAAGATTTTAAATAGATTGAGGTCCGTCATAGCTGTCTTGCTATATCCAATACCCAAACATCGGTTCAGCTCGTTTTCTCCAACAGTTGTAATGGGCTTTCTTTTGAATTTAAGTTGACTTGTCCCATTCTAGTTTATATACCGTTATCTACATTTTACAAGTTGGAATGGTTGAAATATTACCAAATTAGGACAAACAACTCTTAGGCAACCTGACTGAAGAAGTGCTTTTCAATTGATTCGGGTTCATTTAGGAGTCTGGTTATTATTTTTTCAAATAATATTTTTGTTATTTTGATAATTGCATCCCAATAGTTTGCTCAAGCAGTCCTAAACCTGGGACGTTTTACATCAGTAACAAAATGTAAGGCTAGCTTGGACACATTTGATCATTACCTGGATGATCTAACATTTCTCGATAGGGTGGAATTCAGTTAGTGTCACTCTGATGAGTTTGATTGAATTGCAAATTTAAGTGAACTAAGTGAATTTTTAATTGATGCAGTTGAGATTACCATTTGCGTTAATATAAATCAAGTGAATTATAGTTGATATGCTTTAATTTCAATGGATAGAGAAAAATCCTATTTAAGAAGTCCCTAGTTGGGACCAATTTTCGTTGCAAATCAATTCGATCAAGCAGATTGATTGTGTCTTGCTAGGCGTCCCTCTCGAGAGTTTTTCCACTCATATGGAGACGTCACCAGGACGGTGAGGGGCTTCAAAAGGTCTATGCTTGGCGTTTGCAGTCGTTAAGCGATGGGGGTTCTTTGGCCTGCCACACCTGCTGTGACGCGGGACATCAGTTTTCGGGGTCATCTTCAGGGACCTGTGGCATTCGCACTTAGTGCCGAGCGTTTGGTGGTGGAGCTGTCACTGCCTGTTTTAGTGACTTACGTCTGTCGCGGCCGGGGTTCGGGCCCCGCCCCCCGCATGCAGGGCGAACACTTTGCCTCTAGACCACCATGGTAGTCAGATCAAGCAGACATTGATTAGGAGAGGGTATGATCCTATGTGCGGGTCTGTGAACCGCATCATCATAGAAGACGTCTAGTATCAAAGGATCATATGTAATTAGTGTTCTTGCAGTCTTGGATTTGTCAGGGACACTGCTGGATCAAATGTCTGATCTAGGATGTGGGGTCTATTTCTGAGATGTGTTTCTTTCATTGCCTAGATATTGGATAATCATGATGTTATGTACAAGTAGGACATTATCTTTTTAAGATATTTTCCATAGTGGTGATAGCAGTTATGGCAGCAACGTTGGTCCTATCTTGTCAATATCTTTCAGTGGTTAGTGTTTTAGTAATAGAGCTACAATTCTAAATAGGTATTAGAATTGGGGAGAGATTTTGTGTTGAAATTTCTATTACACATTGTCATCTCAGGTGTTTTACACCAACTACAGAGTACCAGCCTCAATTTGCAGGAATCAGTCAACTTCGTTCGCAGACTCAAAGAAATAAAGTATACCTCAGTTGCTAGAAATCTGAAAAAAGGGTTTCAGTCCAAATTTTAAAAAAACAGTACATAGTCTGGTTATCTCGCATAGATCTGCTAATCTGGCCAACATAGTAAACCATGTTGTACAGTTTGTAGCTTACTTGTCGTCAAGTTGCAGTTGCTCTTATTAGGAAGCCAGAGTTCGTGAGTATCAGTTTCTAGTAAATGCACAATTGGGTTGATGTGCTTGTTTTATTTTGACAAGCTTCTTAAAGGTTCATGAAGCCCATATCTTATGGATACACATCATGTGTGCACAACTATTAAATGTTTCGCTTGGTGTGTCCTAACAACAGTGTGGTTCAATACCGATGAAACGGAGTGATGCAAGTTTAAAATCAAACCATGCGTTGTATGGAGTAAAATGTAAGGTCCAATAAATGTCCGAGTATATAGGGACAATTAGGGAAGGGTTGTTTTGTGTGATCTTTCCTTGTACTTAACAGTGATCCAAGTTTTGAGTATTTTGGTTTATTAATCGCTACATTATCAATTTACGTGTTGTGTAGTTACTTGTTCCAACCATGCCTTAAATATTGCAGAAACAGGTAATGCTAGAGGATGGTGTATTGATTCAACCATCTTTGAGCTAGCTTTCACAGCTTCTTGGTCGAGTTAAGGGAGTTGTGCATGTGGATCTGGTGGCTGAGATACCCTGGTTTGAAATGCTTGAACTTTAAAAACAAAATGTTTATATCTTGATGAATAGGAACTTAAATCCGCAGTGTGGTCATGATCTTGGAGTGAAGCATTCCTCTCTTAATACATTTTTGTTAATTATTTGAAATGTCCACAATTGATTAAACAGTGATTTCCCCAGAACCATATTTGATGTGTTTCCTAATACTTCAACTATCAAAGTGGATGTATTCCAACATGATAATGCACTGGAGATATACTGTCCCCAAGGCAACAGTGTAGTTAAGCCCATGCTGCAGGTAAGGGGTATGATGGATGGCGTTTTTTTGTGATGTGTACCTCAGCAATTTACTGAGGACTTGGTTTTTATGTGTTGAAAATTGGAATGTTCAGTGTATCCTTACATTTAAGGAAATTAAGCGAGGTTGGTCGTGGGTCAGTTGATTGGTGGCTCCCCCTTTGGTGGGATGACTGCAAACAGGGCTTACCTGTTTGTAGCCATGTGGCGTTTGCGCACATGTCAACTGATTCCATATTTATTGTTGAGTTGCCAGTAAATTTGAAACGTTTGGTGCAATTGTACTGTGACTGAATTTGTGAAACTGTGACTGGTGTCACCTATTGTAATTATCACAACTTCCAACTGATTCCACAACTCTAATCTACTACCAATTACTTCCATATCTATTATGTTGCCAGTGAATTTGAAGCTGTTCTGTGTTTTGGTGAAACTTGCTATTGTAAAGATGATTGCTTTTATCATAACGCATTGCATAATTGAGTTCAATATTGGGTTAATTTAACATACTGTAATTAAGTAACCATCCGCGGTGGTCAATTCTGAACTTTTTGATTGAAGTTGCATTTTGTTTTGTTGTTGCATTTTGTGTGGGTTTGCCCATATGAGTTGTTATTGAATGGCATCCCACAAATTATTCCTTTATGCCACAGCCAATACTCGTCAAATAAAGTTTAAACTGGTTTTTTCTTGTCTTTTTCTCTGTAAAAATAATCCAATATTAATGAACAAATACCCATAACTTCCACATCAGTTGCATTATTCCTGTCACATTTTTTCACTCAATCATTGTCTATTTCTAGTTATATATTCGCTTTGGGCTACGTTCATAAGATAAATGGCTTTACAGATTATACGCAGATCTCTTTTATACAAGTCAGTTGCCAGAGCTTATAGAATGAGCAACTCATTTGATATATACGTCTGCCAATTAAACCACTAATTTTGATATCAAATCTTATTCTCTATACCCTCGGTTGAAGAGGAACAATTTAGTCAAAGAATGTTTCGAGTGTTGTCTTTTTTCTCAGTATTTGCAACCATATCAACCTGAATTCATTCACATTCTGTGAAAACACAAAAAAGGATCAAAGAATATCTATGACTATTTAATGTCAAAATCACAGCATCGACCTGTTTGCGAAAACAAATGGGTTAATCGTTTAGATTTTCAATTACATTTAAATTGGAAACATATATATACAAACATCAAATCAGTGACAAAAAAAAGAAGGACTGGTATGGTTCAACTATATAATTATTCTTGGAATATTAGGTATTAACAAACTCCTACATATGTCAAAAAATAAGAACTCTCCACTTTGTTCATTATGTGCACTAGAACTAGAAACAATTAAGCATATCATTTGTATTGTCCTTCTCTCTCTCTCTCTCTCTCTCTCTCTCTCTCTCTCTCCACTGTGGACAAAATTATCCGCTTGGATTTTTCACAAATCTGGTCAGATAAGGGGATTTAATGTACAAACTGTTATTTTTGGTTTTCCAGAAAAAGAACACATGGTTTTAAACTTTATATTCCTCTTAGTGAAGCGATACATATTACAACATCCAAGAAATAGTGTCAATATTGTTTTTGATGATATATTGAAATGTTTATATAATTTCTACATTTTAGAGGGTAAAGTTACAAAACGAAATAGTCTAACTTCGAAATTTCGTTTCAAATGCTGATAAAAGTGTGTCTTTTTTCAACAATAAATACTAGAATATATATGTAATTTTCTATATCGCTTTCTTTAATCTGTATGAGAGTGTGAGTAAAAGGTGTATATGTATTTGTGTTGAAAATGATGAAAGCAATACAATAACTTAGTTTTCTTTCATACTGGGACTGATTGTAATTGTAATTAAAAGATTTATATAGCGCCCTATCAACATTAGTTCTCTAAACCGCTTTACAAATGTGAGAAAAAAGATGATATAAAATCGATGTGCACATACATGTGATTAAAGTGTCAGAATTGAAATGCAAAATTATTATTATCAATATATAGTGCCTATAGTAATGATATGATTACCATAATAACATATAAAACAATTTACAACAATCCATACGAATAATTAAACATACAGAGAGGATACACGTATAACAACAAACTACAGTTCAAATATCAGCTGAAGTTTTTTTGTTTTGTAAACAAAATTGTAACAGCACTGTAAGAGCTGTACTGTAAGAGCATTACGTATGTACATTGTATTATTTCTTTGAAAAATCACAAATTCAAAGCTGATTTAAAAACATAGAGGCATGATATTTTCATAATTTATCAGAGCTTGTTGGGACCTACAAACTAGGATCAAGGTCAAGTGATGTCAGTTTCACTAAAGGATGGAGAGGGATTTTTTTTTGAAAATTTCAAAATCAAGGTATCTGTAGTCTAAATTCTAAATGAAATGATAATTGATATGAATTATGCGCAGGTGAGTTATTAATGAAAGGTGAAGAAATGTGAGGAATGTGAGGGAAAATAGCAGTACCCAGAGAAAGCCCACTTTTATACAGCCAGTACTTCGTTTAGGAGACTTTATAATCGGCAGATTATAATCATACCTTGTTTCGCCTTTATATTGACTACGATTAAATATAGCTCAACGTAAATAAGTGGTATTACGTCATTCGTATTGGTATCTATGTCTTTGTTTTTTCACAAATGAACGAATTCCGTGTATTGCAGTTTTCATCATTCCATTCATCATTTTTTAGCAACTCGACACAGTCCTGGTCTTCACCATTATGGTTCCCATTCGGTTGATTTTGATTCCAGTTTTCGAAGTCCATGGTCGAGCTGGAGTGGTGCCACTTATAATCGCCATCTACCAAAATATCATTTCCACCCGTCCAAGCCTTGCAGTCAGAATAAACATAATTGGTACATGTAGCTGGAATTAGACAATATGTTGAATGTATTGTGAAGTACTGTAGTTATAATGGGGTTGGCAATCAACGATACTTCCAAAATGCATCAGCTATACATGAGTTTCTGTATACAGGGTGTTTCATAGTACATGCCGATTTTGAAAGGATACTGGAAAATCAATGAAAAAGAATAAAATATGTAGTTTTGCTATTAGTTTTATAAGCATATCATCAGGTATTTAGAACAGAGTTACATGTAGCTCGCTCTTATATAACGTCTAGAAAATTCTATTGAAAATATAAGATATATTTAGAAATATATTTCAATCTTAAAACTACACAAGGGTATAAATTGCTATGCTTTATGCCATTTCGTCAATAGCGTTAGCTTTATGAAAATCCATGGTCTAGTATCTTAGAAAATAAAATGCTGTTCACCGACAAAATTACACGATTAATCCATCATATCATCTCCTTAACGTAGGTCGCGGTTTTGCTTACGCCATCGTTTTGAGGGTACGGAAATCCTACGACTCAATGTCTTTCTACGTGCACATTCAATTGTGACGTAACAGTTGTCTGAATAAAGTTTACATGGGTCATTGATTGAATATAAAGAACGTAATATTTTACATATCGATTTCACAGCTTTAGATGACGAATAAAAATGTACAAGTTTCCATAAACATGCCATGCCTTAGCCTCTTAGTTCCCGTCCAGACAAAACCATGTATATCGATGGACATACAGACGGGCATGTTGATAATAATGAACATTTTTATCAAAGTTCGATCAAATGTCCTATTTTCTCGACTGTGGGATTCATTGTTTTCTTTTTAAACATATTCAGCATTTGACAATGGTGATCTATAATTTCAAAACGTTTCATCACTGGTTGTAGTAGTCCAATGATTAAGGTACTCGCTTCTCAACTAAAAGTGTTGGACTCGATTCTCAACTGCAAGACGTTTAGCATAGGTAGTGTCTTTTTCTTTATTAAGAACCCAATACTAATTATATTAACGGGTTCCTCAGATATTACTTAAAACGAAAGTCACATGTCACGGTAAGCGTTGGTGGGATAAATAATCCTCACTGCTACTACCCTAACCAACTTGCGAAGGTACAAAACCATGGCCCTTCACCACATAACAATGCAATGCAAATGCAATGCAAACCTGAGTTACAAATTATCAAAAGTGATCTTAAACAATATACGGACAGAAACGAAAATAATAACTTTTATTCCAAAGTTGATAGCTATTGTCCTTTTCATATAAACTACAGAATCCACTGATTAGTGGTTCTCCAATTCAGACTGATACCATTTGAATGAAAGAAAATGTACACTGTAAAAGTGGTTATTTACGCGTGGTGGATTTACACTAATTAGGCGGTCACGTAATAAGCAAGTAAATTTTACCCACGCGTATATTTATAAATATTTGATATAATATAATCCTATTCAGTCACCCAGTATTTCCCCCAAGCAACGTTGGGCGTAGTAAAATGCGTACTTAAACCCCAGCGTGAAAAAGAACACTTTTACAGTATTATCTCAGGAAGGGTGAGACAGATATACTAACCTTTGTCAAGAAATTCTTTAGCAAGCCATATAGATTCTTCTTTATCCTCAATCTCTACTAATTTGGACGATCTGGTTTCACATTCCATCTAAAACAATTAGAATATTCACTTTCAGAAGCTACGATTTTACGTTCATTCGGGATTTTTATTTTTGGTACTATCTAGTATCATATCTATGGGGTCTTTATCCTCTAAAGGTCTGTTTGAATTCCCATGGGCACGATTATCGATTCTTTATCAATCGATCTTTTGTTTGTATTCGTATGAAGCAAAACGTCTTCTAAACACTATACATTCTTTATAGTATATGAGACGATACGAAAAAAGGTATTCCGATGATATGGAATTCAATTTTAGTGTGTGACTGATACATGGAGTTAGTCTCACTTAAGGAAGCGAGGCGGTCGATTCAGAGTTTCTTTAACACTTAACTTCAAAGTAATCAGACCATCAGCAGATAACGAAAGGTGCTTCTTATTGTTTATTTCTTTCGATTAAAATTAAATGTGACTTAATACGACGTTCCAATTTTAATCAATTGTAATAATCAAATCTCGAGCTATAAGAGCTGGGAAAAAAAACAGAGCTACGTCGGTAAAGTCAAGAACCGAGATTAGTAGATAATTGATAAATCTCAGTGAACTTCAACTAAAATACACCACAGAGTCTTCTATATTTGCTTCATATTAAACATAGTTAACAGCAATCTGACAACTCAACTTCATGACAAACAGGATGCTTTCAACTTCCGTGTCCCCAACTTTCCACATTTATGCAACAGTATTCCATAATTACTTGTATATGATGTTTAAGTCTTATGTCTGTGAATATGTATGATATATTTCTAACCAAGGGGGTACAATTTCGTTATCTCTATAACGTAAAGTAATCCGTAGTGAAAATCAGCCTTACAATTGGTATGAAACACGCCAGACAACATTCGATCCTATAACAGATGGTAGTCAAAGGCGAAGGTGCAGACAGAAATACGAATGGAATATAAAACATCTGCTATTAGGTTATCTCAGGGCAATAAATGTTGATATACTATACCAGCGTTTCTCTCCAGGTGAGTTCTGTGGTACCATGAAAGTAACAATGGCCTTTGTATTCCAACCAGTCCTTTTCACAACCTACAAAATTCTCAACAGTTTTAAAATGATAAATGAGAAGAGAACGAACCTTGTTCAGTGTCATCAATATCACAAAGCACACACGGAATCACGTCATGAACGACAGTATCATAAAGAACGTCGTAGTTTATCTATCGCAGCATCCAAGAAGGACACTATTCTTCTTCTAATTCCCCATTTCAGTTTTCAAACTGGGAGATGCCGCGGTCTTTAACGATTGTAGACATTATTCTGGACGAATAGCTAGGAAGAGCATAAAGTAGTTTGTGGGGTTATGTGTTGTGTGACATCATGTGTTAAGTAATATCTTGAGTTTTTCTAGGTCATTGCGCTTGTTTCACATCAGGGTTTTTTCATGATGTTTTCGAGAATATGATCTGATAAATAGTTAAAAGGGGGCACTATCTACCTGACTTTAATCATCTAATGTAAGATACAAGGAAGTTCTAAAACGGTACCTGTTCTCCTAGAAACGACTCCGATGTCGATTAAGTAACACTGCAATGTAAACACGAGAACGTGTAGGCTAAAGAACAATGCCGAGCGCAAACATTGTCACATTATTGTATGGGTAATACTATCTGTTTCTACAGTGGAAACCCTGAGTGGAGTGTATGTGTGAGTATTGTACCCTGTGGTACAAAGTTGAAACTTTATTTAAGGATTATAATTGTGGCATATGTTTACTAGAATCGTATCAATGGAGGTGATTAATATCCAAGATGATTCACTGGGCATTAAATCGGTGGACGCAACCGTGCAGCAATGTTATTGTTTAACCATGAAACCACATGAATAAAGTCAAAGTATTGCTGAACATTTCCCACTACCAAACGTTTATGCCACTTAGTGAGCAACGAGATATAGAAATCTAGCCATAGAAACCAATCGACGGATTGATGGTACCTTGTGAAACATTCATAATTCCACAAACCAAGCTATGATTTGTTTCTTAGCTCAATGAGACTTCGGAAAAAGGACTAAATGCATTCCTTTATATCATTAACAACGAGAAACATAGTTAAGAAGAACTGGGAACACTAGATTATTTTCCTTATAAAACTAGATGTGGAGTAGTCGGAGGAAAGTGTACTAATTGTAGAGAATTTATTATTATATGTATGATAAACATGCCTGGGTGGTAAAATAAACATAAATGGTAATGATCGTTATCGCTGAGGTTTAAGTGGGGATCTTAGTAGATATGATTGATTGATTGTTTTGCGTCCCGTCGAGAATCTGTCACTTATATTGAGCCGTCACCAGCCGTAGGTGAAGTACCAGAACTTTAGACCTGTGTTTAGCGCTCAGGGCCGTATCAATGAGGGTTCTTCATCGTGCCAACGCCTGCCGTGACACGGGACCTCCGTTTTTAAGGTCATATCCGAAAGACGCGTGATTCTCTATTCTAAATACCGGGTGTTTGGCGAAGGATCAATCACTATCTATTTTAACGACTTAAGTGTGACGCGGCCATGGCACGAGCGAGACTCGAATTAACAAACTCTTGGTTACGAAGCGAACGCTCTACCACTGAGCTACTACGACCGGTATATATATAATTTGAAGAAAAAAACACTCTCTTGAAATATTACGACATATTATGACGATACTTGTCAATTGTAATACCCATTGTGACGTCAAAGTTCTTCTGTGTATGTAGTCTTCGATCGGCAAACTTCGACAGATTCCAGTACCCTACATCTAGCCTCGGATGTATGACGTTAAGTAATATGTAGCTGCGCCTAACATTTGCATTACGGTCATCTATTTACTCTTCCAGAAAAGCTTCCGCTTTCAGAAAGTAGTGATCAAAGTATGTTTTATTGTAATTTATCATTATTTAGATAAATGCCTTTAATCCATGGGCAGGCGCGACAACTCCTGCGACCTTGTCCAACTCCAAACGTTTTGGCGACCATATGCTTAATCATATTTTATAGCATGTAATCAAGCCTGTACTGACACTGATCAGCTGCAGCATTGTCCGGCCATTTTACAATTTTCGTAGTAGAAGATATTTGGGATAGAAATCCATCAACATCGACATTATGCCGCCCAAGAAACGACACGGAGCTACTGTTAACAGCAAAACGAAGAGTCGTAAAACGTATCGTACAGTGTTTAAAACCCGAAACGGAGGTGAAACGGCGAGGTCAACAAAAACAAAGGCTGGGGGTCAAAATCTGACCCCCATAATGGTAGACCTTCATCATGAGCCCCCCGTGGTCACCTGTTTTCCGCCCGAGCCAATTTCCCAGGGTATCGGTGCTGTATGTGAAGCTCAATCGGGACCAAGCGGTACAGGGTCAACAGGTAACCATGTTATCAACTTTGTTGGTCACGATTCTATGTATCACTATAATCAGTCAGGTGAAAATAATGAAACATTAGCAGGCTTACCGTTTGGTGAACGGGTTCATGTCAGTCGGCCAAATGCCGAGTTAAGCACATTGGACTCAGTAGGATTTTATGTACCTCCGGCCATTAAATCTAAAATTTGGACAGGGCAATACATTGATTTGCCCCTCCTTTTGAAGCAAGCCCGCGACTTGCACACTGACCCCCATGTTACTGGGGAGCCTGTTATCAAGGATGGGCAAATCATGACTGAAAAACAGCAGCTTAAAGCTATAACCAACATTCATATTTGGACAACCGCTTTTATTATTTACATGTCTATTTATTTAGTAGAAGTTCTCAGACAGGTTTCAGGGACTGTTAAAATACAAGAACAATATTCGCCTTGCAGCTAGCAGAGTGGGCCATGCTGGTTGGTTCAAGTATGCCGAGCAATATCGCCTTAAAAAAAGAGCGGTGCCCATCCTCATCATGGGGGTTGTGGATTCGAAATTATGGATCATGTACATATGAGCCCCACAGATTGGGCAGTCAACTCGCGTTATTGACAGGGATTCGGTCAACAATGGGAATAATTTTCCCTTTCGTGGCAATTTTAGACAAAAACAACAAATCGCACAGGGACATAACACCCAGGGCGGGGGACAAGGGGCCAAATATAACTAAATTCCCAACAAAATTTCGAAACTATTGCGTATCTGCTATGCCTTCAACAGGGGCTCCTGTTCTTTCAACCCCTGTAAGTTTCGACACCGATGCACGGCCTGTGGCGGACCACACCTCAAGCAAACTGTCCCCAGTAGTTGAATTCACCCAAATTTGTACAGCTTCGCGTATACCCCCATCAAATATCTTGAGTTATGTAATGGACTTTTATCATTACCTGTTATACCAGATATAATTCAGATCATGCATGGTTTTAAATTTGGTTTCCCCTGCATTATGCAGGCCCAAGGACACATAGGGAAGTCATAAATTTGAATTCGGCACGCTTAGCACCTATGATGGTAAAATAAAAGTTAGATAAGGAAGTTACCTTGGGTTAAATGGCAGGCCCCGCTGAGGCCATTCCTTTTCCTACTTTCACCAGTCGGACTTGTACCAAAAAAAGATGATGACCAACATTTGATTCATCATCTATCACATCCACAATTCGAGACTGTCAATTACTCTATCGACCCAGTTATTTGTACTGTTAAATATAGTAACGTAGATGAAGCAGTAATTTAGGCCGTGGGGGGCGGCACTTTTAGCTAAAACTGACTTGAAAAGTGCTTTCTGTTTACTGCCCATCAAATCAGGTGACCTCGATATACTTGGCATTAAATATAATGATCAATATTATTATGACAAATGCTTGCCATTTGGTTCGAAACTTTCTTATGCTGTATTTAACAAATTTAGCACTTTTTGCATTGGCTGCTGACTAAGGCATCTGGTAACCATAACATAATACATTACCTTGACGATTTTTTATTTGGGAGGACATCTCAAGACGACACATGTAGACACATTTTTCAGATATTTCACCAAGTTAGTGACCGGCTTAATGTCCCTATCGCTCCAGACAAGACAGTTAAGCCAACTACTTGTTTAGTTTTTCTAGGTGTTGAATTCGACACCTTATCCATGCATATGCGATTGCCTCAAGATAAATTGACAGAGTTGGATAAGATAATACAGGACTGCATTGGCGCTAAGAAAATTATTCTACGTGACCTGCAATCTATTATTGGGTAATTAAACTTTACTTGTCAGGTCGTAGTCGCAGGTCGAGCTTTCATTAGGAGGATGATAGATGCTACTATTGGAGTTAGGAGGTCTAATTTCAAAATTAGAGTATTTACTGCCATGAAGTTAGATTTGGAGATGTGGTTACAATTCGTTAGTCAGTACAATGGAGTTACTATATTTCCTGATATATTTTGGGTTGCTAATGAAACACTTAATTTTTACACTGATAGTACTGGTGGTCAGGCGGGTGATTTTGGTATTGTTTTGAGGGTAAATGGCCTTTAACATATGGCCGCACCAATGATCTGTGCTAAGTAGGCTTCAGGATTTGACGTTCTTGGAAATGTTCCCGGTGGCTGCTGTTCTATCAGTTTGGGGGCCATTACTGGCAAACAAAAGGATATTGCTTCATATTGATAACCAAGCAGTAGTTTATATCATGAATAAACAAACCTCCAAATCTCCAGATGTCATGGTTTTGGTCAGGCGATTTGTGCTTCAACCCCTAACATTTAATATCATATTCAGAGCCGAGTGTATAGATACAAAATGAAATGCCATAGCAGATTCAATTTCTCGTTGTCAGTGGTCTCGATTTCGGGTAATAGCACCTCATGCAGATCCAGTGCTTATCCCACCCACCCCAGAAATATGGCAGGTTTAAGGGAAGAGGCTAGCAGATTACTGCAGGCATCTGTGGATGACAAAATTTGGCAGACCCATAATACAGCGTGTGAAAGCTTCAGTCATTTCAGGTATCAATTCCATTTACCAGTTGTTTGGTCAGCCCCACTAGATCACATTGTGCAATTTTTAACTTACTTGTCTCTTAAAGGTTGGTCACCCTCATGTATGAGAACATATATGTGTGGTTTGTCTTATATGTTCAAAATTCAAAGTCTGTTGGACAATACCAAATCCATCTTGTTCACTAAAAGTTTGGAGGGAGCAAACAGGCTCAAACAGACTCAAGACACCCGAGCTCCAGTTACATATAACACCCTTGTCAAGATCATGCAGGCACTGGGCAACATTTGTACATTAAGCTACGAAACTTGCCTATTTCAGGCTGCATTTAGCTTGGCGTTTTTTTTTGGTGTTTTTTTTTTATTCCCGCGCGTAGGCGAATTAACAATTACATCACTTAAGAGTTCTGACTTAAGACCATTGCGACGTAGTGACATCGACATTGTTAGATCCAGTGACAGTCGCTTAATTAAGCTTACAATTCGACAATCCAAAACTGACCAGTCAGGTAGGTCATGTACTTTGTTTCTTTCAGAAACAGGGGATGTTGCCTGTCCTGTATCCGCACTTGGTCAGTATTTATCAGTCAGAAATACCCCATTATCATCCAATAGTCAGCTGCTAGTCCCTTTTAACGGTAATCCCCTCACGCGTTATCAGTTTGCTGCTTTCTTGTCTAAATCTTTGAGTTGTTGTCATATTACCACTGCAAGTTTTAAATCTCATTCCTTTCGTATTGGGGCTGCCACTGAGGCAGCAATGAGGGGCATTCCAAATCAAATAAACAATCAATACACCACATATATTAGATTTCCCTAATTCCAATTATTTACTAGCATTTCCTTACTTCATATGTACTAACAAACCTCAAGTTTTATATGTAGAAAGAAAATCATTTGGGTGTTTACTTCTTCAATTGTCTACTGAGCTGCACGCAGTGCCATCAAACGTCCAGGAGGGAAGCACCTGAACTTGCAGCTGAACAACGTCAGCATTCTGTGGTTTAGAACTAGAGGAATGAAATGGGGAAACGTTGACTTCTTGTTCGAACAAAAGTTAAAAACATCCTCCCCAGACTACCTGGTGGTACATCTGGGTTCCAATGATAAAGGAATTGTTCCTGCATTGGAACTTTTCCATTGCATCAAATGTTCGTTCTTAAGATGCAAATTGTTAGCCCCCAACTTGACAATCATATGGTCTGACATGCTACCACGTTTGTATTGGCACAGTGCCAAAGATTCATCTAAGGTCGAGGCCGTCCGCAATAATATTAACCGCAAGGTGAAACAGTTTTTAAAACAAAGAGGGGGCTGGTAATTCATACCCTTCAATCATATTTGCCGACAAACAGCTGTTCAGGTGCGATAGAACCCAGCTTAATGAGTTGGGTAACTCTGTATTCCTCAACAATCTACAAGGGGGACTGGAAACCTTTCTGCTGTCTAAGCAGGACATCAAGGTCTATCCCGATGAAATATAGATTTTGTACCTCTCCCTCATGGCTTAAACTATATTTCTTCTCCTAAAAGTTTGGATTTCAAATTAGCTTATTATCAAACTAATTACCATGGTTATAGCTGATAACGCTTGGTCGCGGGTGGTCTTGTATAGACAAGTCCATTTGGTGGAATTCAGGGATTACCATAAATGAGGATTTCTCTTATGTCTGGCTCAAAACTCTGGATAATCTATCCTCAGCACTGGGGAGGATTTAGGGCCACCTCAGTGGTACCTGAGGGACCGGCTTGATCCTTGCTGTACCAAGGACAAGTTTTTGGGCTTAACCCTGGGTGTCTTACACAGGGGAGACAGGATAGAGTTAGGGCTCGAGTCACAACCGAAATTCCTCATTGTATGTGGCGTTCACTCTTGAAAGGGGGTACCAAGAGGCCTGTTCCCATCACAGTTACCTGTGGGGGCACTTTGCGCAAGTGTCAAAGGGAGGTAATCCCTGGGTGCTTAGCGATTCCTCGGGTTGACCACAGGTTAAATTTTAATTCTAAATGGATTGTGCCAAACACCCGCCACCAAATGTTGCAGTTTGTCAATATTTTTTTTCAAATTTACTGTTTCTCATCTTTTCTGCATCATGGATTAAAATGAATTAATCGAGTTTTCCTTCGAAAACTGCTCTCTATTTCGGGAAAAACAATACATGATTCTCAAAGAGAAATAGTTACAAACACTGGAAGTGTTATTTAAAAAAATGTATGTTAAAATGGACTGTATTTCGCGGGAACTGTCAGTAGTTCCAGTTGATCAGTGACGCTATACATGTTGTTATATGTCACGGTATATGTAATATGGGTGAAAACAAACCTTCATACATCCGAGGTTAGATGGAATCGACCGAGGTGATCCGAGTGTGTAACCTTGCGTTTCGAAATGTTTCAAGAACGTATTTAAAGTGCTTTTAAATTTTGCACCAATACACACACACACACACACACACACACACATATATATATATATATATATATATATATATATATATATATATATGCATGTATATCAAAATTCTCTATCTGCAGTTCAATGAGAAGTTGGCGGGGTTTTCCATTACTGATATAAGCTGGGCTATGTTTCCTTCCTTGATAAAGACACAGGTTGCGCATCTAGAGATTGAACAGATGGTATATCCTCCCGGATTGTTAAACGGACTTTTTTTCTTAGAACGGGGGCCTGTCGTCGATTATAGATAATATCTCTAGGTTGTATAATTTTCTTCATATTATCAGATGGTTCCAAAATTGGAAAGAAACGTTAAGCATAAAAAGTGTATAGATATTCCTGTTACCGGCATTATGTGTAACGACAAAAGAATATTCCCGTTGTCTTTGGAGTTAATGGTTCGGCGTGATACTTTTTAGAAGAGTTATCCGCTCTTGTAAAAATAAGTAAAATCTACTTATCTAAAATTTGTGCGATGAATGATTAGTTTTACTTCATAGTTTCACCAATAGGAAGTTTATGTAACTTTTTAGCAAGAGATTTGTATGAAAATTTGATTTATAAAAACAATATTCAATAAAACATTCTCTTCCTATAGATTTCAATGTAAAATTTTAGGTGAAAGAAATCAAGCAGAAATGGAATTCTCTACATCCCAACAGTAGAATATTTTTGTTCATTAAATTCTATACAATGATGCTATGATTTCAAAAAGTCATATATATATATATATATATATACATGTATATATAAAGTACTAAAAACCAACAACACCCAACATCCAAAGTGTCGGATCTGATAGTAGATGAGAGGTCAAATGAATAAGGACCAAACTGAACTAGTGAGTCTTATGCTAGATGAAGTTAAAAACAAAGAACGGGTTAACTAATCAGCGTACCCAAGTGGTATGTTAACTCGTTCGAATGACGGCACATAATGTGTATTTCGTACCTGGAGGTGTAAAGCTATATAACTAGTGTTGAACTATGAGGGAAAATTAAAATAATAAAATGATATAAAAATATTGAATAGAGTAATAAATCAATACAATCCGGTAATGGAGTATAGAATAACGTGAAAAAAATAAATATGGGGACTAAGTAAGGATATCATGCATACTAATGAATAAATAATAAAAAATAAATCAAAAAAGTATTAAATTACTCGATAATGATGATGATGTAACAAGAGGTAGTCGGCAAAAAGACAGTGAAAAACAAACAGAACAACATTGAGTAATAGTTAGGGGAAGCTTGATCACGTTCATTCTGGTAAAGTCACTAAATCTGCTCATGCTATTGGGGAGAAATGACTTCAGGCTATGCATTCAGAATTTCTCCTTGCTTTTTCTCTCCAAATCGGTCCAGTGAGTATAATGGTT
Source organism: Ostrea edulis (assembly GCF_947568905.1). Taxonomy (NCBI): domain Eukaryota; kingdom Metazoa; phylum Mollusca; class Bivalvia; order Ostreida; family Ostreidae; genus Ostrea; species Ostrea edulis. The sequence continues at coordinate 7,990,212 of NC_079170.1, read as the reverse complement.
AATGATTACTACTGTCATGTCTTCCCATTTGTGTCCTGTGAGAATGAAATGCTCGGAAACGGATTCTTTGACCCTTTTGGATTTAATAGTAGACCGATGGTTATTTCTTCTATGTAGGTCTCCAGTTTTACCTAAGTATTGTTAGTCACATACCTTACAGCTTATGATAATGAGATAGATACAGTTGTTCGTGCGACAGGATGTGCCCCCCCCCCCAAGAATTATGTAGCAATGGCCGGTGACAGGGTTCTTAAAACTATCCGTGCTAACGCTGTGTTTGCACATCAGGCATCTCGCATCAGAACATCTTCTAAACCCCCCATTGGGCAAAGGATAATCAAATTTGGTTCGCATCACCATGTCTTTCAGATTTCTGGGACGTCTAAAGGCAGCCATGGGAGGTTCGTTGAAGACATTGACCAATCTTGGGTTAATATGAAGAATTCATTGTTACTGTTTTATCTGTTAGTGCCGTTTCCTTTTTATCATGTATTATGAACCCTAGTATAAGAGTTGGTTATTTATGTATCCAATCCTGTGCCCGTGGGAAAATCCAACAGAATGTTGGAAGAAGTAATCTCCAAACACAACGAAGATATTTTCAATGGAGAACTCCATCATCATTTCAACATTAACTAATCGTAAAATCATGGTTAGCAAAGTGATTTTGTCAAATGACTGTTCACTAAAAAGAAGTTTTTCATTTTTCCATTTTTGTTGACGAAGTGAATTTATATGATGTCAAAAAATGTAGTCTTTGATTTATCGTGAGAAATGATCGTATAAAAGGTTGAAAAACATACGATTTACAAAATGTTCTCATTCACAGCAGTTAATATTTTCGCGAGGAGCAAAAATATGGACTTGGTGGAACTTTGACTGGATTTAATAATGTTTCTATGTTTGTTAGGGTCTTTGTGAAGTTTAAAAATCTAATTTAGGTACGGTAACTCATATTCATTCGTTCCATTGACTGTAATAGTAGATGTCTTTAAAACTGAGGTATGATTTTGAAGAATTTCAACTTTCGAAAGTGATATTGGAGTATAAGTAGAATTACCAAATATGTAATTAAATATGTAATTACTGCCAAGTTTGTTTTATGAGTACAGAATTGCAGAAGCAATGTTGATATGTTGTTACAACATAGTGGTACGTCTCTGGAGATCGAATACTGCTAGCACGCATACTTAAAACACATACCTTCACATGTGTTTTCGAAAAAGCCATCTGCACACTGACATGAGAACGTTGTTGAATTGGATGTACAATTTCCGCCATTTTTACAGGGAGAAGAAGCACAGTGATCAATAACTGCAAGAAAAGAAATAGATCAGCACTTATGATTCAAAATATATACCTTGAGTAAAATAAGCTGCTTATTTCTGTCTTTCCTTTATTTCCCTCTCATAACTTTGTCATTTATTGCTCTTTTTCCCTATTATATATGCCTTTCATATGATCATTATTCATATAGAAGATTTGAAAAAATGCAAGTACTCCATAACAGAATATTCTTTATTTGGAAAGTACTTTATTAAGAGACATTTTGCTTTGATACACCAAGTACATGAATGAGACTTCGAATTACGTATCGGTTGAAAGGGGATGCTTACTCCTCCTAGGCAACTGATCCCGACTCTAGAGTGTCCAGGGGACCGTATATGCCCGACTATCTATTTTGTATTGCTTATAGGATTTATGAGATTGATCGCTGTACGTTATCTTCGCCTTTCATCAATTCAAGCTACTAATTCCTGAGAATGGATTGAAACACTTTATATACACTATTTAGAGCAGTTTACATTATGAAAAGGTGGAGCTAAAAAACGGTGATCAATCTTCTTAGGAATACAAAATTAAGAATTGGGCAAACACGGATCTCTGGATATTACAGAGGTAGAAATAAGTATTTCCTGTCAACCGGTCGTATCCGCTGTGGCAAACCTAACACGCAACGCTAAGTAGTGTCTGCTCTTTCGTTAACAATTATCCAAGAGGAAATGATCAAGAAAAAAATCACCGGATATAATACCTGTTCTTCTTTGTTAGCAAATCTTATTAAGCGATGTAATAAAGTTTGTTGTATTTTTAAAAAAGGATACCACATTTCAAGTCCGTTTTCCATTGTCCGTTTGGTGCGCAAACAAACATCCGTGAACCAGACTGAATGTAGTTTTGGCAACAGTCAAGTTTCATGAATCTTTGAATTCCAATCCCATCCCATCTGCCGACGCTGCTCATATTCACTCCCCTATGGGATGGAATGCCGCAATCTGGTAACAATGAAAATACTGTAAAATACGTGTTTTGAGTGGGTCTATATTTCAAGGTTAATGATAAAAGGCGAATATAACGAACAGTGACCGGTCACACCCGCCGTGAGCCCTATATCCTGATCAGGTAAACGGAGTTATCCGTAGTCAAAATCAGTGTGCCAAGAACGGCCTAACAATCGGTATGAAACATGCCAGACAGCATTTGACCAAATGATAGGTTGTATTGACAAACTAGATCGTTATAACGACCATAGAATTTGCGAAATGCTGACTTTAATCGAGACTGTTGAAAACCATGTACCATCAACTTGTTTTTCAGTAGCTTGCCTCTTATTCTGTTGTCATTTTTTTTTTAAATATTTCATTCTAATGTGTATGTTATTTGAGATTGGCATTCAGGTTACACGTTCTCATACTGGAAAGTAACGAGGAAAAATCCCACATGATTAAATGGAAAACATAATTTATTACCTGACACAACACATTCAAACCTGCCCATTGGTAAGGGTTTGCATTTTTCATTGATGGAACTATTGGATGCCGAACAAGAATACACCCTACCCTGTAACAGTAACGGAATAGATGTGAACATTCAAAAACCTTCTACTTCACATAAAACTTTTAGTAAGTGGTATACCTCTGGTAGATTTCAATGAATTTAAACAAATATCAATATGTGAAAACTATTAGAGATACTCTTGATAAAGTAACAACCAATAGCAGTGCATGTTTCCATAAAATGTCCAGTAACTTCTACTTGCTATCCTTAAGAACCACAGGGAATATTTAGTGGATTTAATACGTACCAGTCCTTCCTTATATCTATTTCCTTCTTAAATATATTTTACTATAGCGTGGATATTTGTTCATAAATGCAGTGTGGATATCTGATTATATCTTTAGTATGAATATATGTCTATAACTGTAGTGTGGATATCTGTCTATAACAGTATTGTATATATCTGTCTATAACTGTAGTGTGGATATCTGTATATAACTATATATGTTATAGACAGGACCATAATGTAAACTAGTTTATACAACTAATTGTGCAATCCTGTATAAATAAAGGATATTATTATTATTATAATTGTAGTGTAGATATCTGTCTATAGCTATAATGTGGATATCTATCTATAAATGTAGTATAGATATCTGTCTATAACTGTAACGTTGATATCTGTCTATGACTGCAGTGTGGATATCTATCTATAACTGTAGTGTAGATATCTGTCTATAACTGTAGTGTGGATATCTGTCTTTAATTGTAGTGTGGATATCTGTGTATAACTGTTGTGTGGCTATCTGTCTATAAATGTAGTGTGGATAACTGTTTATAACTGTAGTGTAGATATTTGTCTATAACTGTAGTGTAAATATCTATATCTAGCTGTAGTGTGGATATCTGTTTATAACTGTAGTTTAGATATCTGTCTATAACTGTAGTGTAAATATATGTCTATAACTCTAGTGTGGATATCTGTCTATAATTCTAGTGTTGATATCTGTCTATAACCGGAGTGTTGATATTTATCTATAACTGTAGTGTAGATATCTGTCTATAACTGTAGTGTAGATATATGTCTATAACTTTAGTGTAGATATCTGTCTATAACTGTAGTGTATATATTTGTCTATAACTGTAGTATGGTTTGTTTGTTTAATATTCGTAGGATTGGTTAACTATATATCGTTAACCAATTGGTGACTGTATTATCTGCCATAATACTATCCATCTCATTGCGATCCAGCCTCACTCTCCAACACCTCCCAAATACACCAACATAGTGAAGTTGAAGTGTGTTGTAGTAACATACATATGCTCCGTATGGGACGTATGTGTTGTCCCATGGTTTAACAATAAATAAATATAAATAAATAAAGTCCATTCTGTACCAACACGTCTGAGGACTGTGATACTGTCTTTAGATGGCCGAACACATACATGTGGTCATATGTCATAAATCATAACGAAATAAAGAAGTAACTTATATTCTACAAAATGATATGTTTTTAAAAATATATATTTAATTATAAATAAGTAATAACATTGATAAAGAAATTTTATTATTTTATTTAATCATTCTATTAAATATATTTAATAAGTTTTATTTAATCTATATTATTTTAATTTTTAATTTTATTTAATTTATTGAATGATTTAATTTAATACTTTATATGTTAAAAGTGGAGCGAATTAGGACATGCCTTATTCGTCCACAGAGCTTATCCAAAATTGGATTATATATATATATATATATATATATATATATATATATATATATATATATCCACACAAGTAATAGTATAATAAAGATTAGAAAACCGAAAATAACTCAACCGGTTTCATTTTCAATCTTCAGGAGTTACGACATCATTACATGATATATGTATATTTTCGTAAATTTTTATTTTCATAAAATCTTTAAACTATTTACATACATGTATCTGTGACTTCATATTCAAACGCAAATTGAGTATTTCGCAAGTAAATAATCCGATTTAGACCCACTATGTTTTATCTATCAAAACTAATTATTTTATGACTTCAACATAATGTTGTTCCGAGATATATAGGCATACGCGGCGCAATATTTTGCAGGTAAAAATTACCTAATTAGTTTCGATGTTTGAGAAAGTATGTATAAAATCAGTGGTTGAATTCTATCAAGGCAAGAGTTTCTCCAAGTTTAGTCTCAGTAAAAATATTTAAAAGATATCAAGGAGAAATGACGATTTTTGGCCAGCTAGCAAAACAGAAGTTGCCTTGAAACTGGTCAAGAAATATGATATCATACTCACAATATCCCAATATTCCTTTTCACTGTAGATCCACCCCGAACTTTCCACAAATCTGTCACGAGCTGAAGATCTGTTCTCATAGTTTATTTCACAGAAATGTGCTCCTTTGTAATAACTAACGGATCTACATCGTGTTGTTCTCAAGCACTCCTCAGCACAGTCTAAAATACTGAAGTCAACAAAAGAGGTTATTGTCTTCTTATCCAGTCTGTGTCCATATTGTAACTTTGAGTAGCTATCTTGTACACTGGCGTCGCAGTTAATAATCACTATCATCACAAGCACCAGGGTCTGCTTCCTTGCCATTTTAGTAGTCGTTTTATACATCAGAAAGCAGTTTGGTTGTACCACATCTGGAGGAGTTTGGCGAATGCTGAACTCTGTCTGGGTGCAGTGTATGTATATCCGTGAGATGACAAAACAATCGATGTTACTGCAACGTATTAATATATATCCTTAACACTGGAAATGTCAAAAACACGATTTCATCCGTGGTATCTATTGCTTGTGTTTCAATGACTGAAAAAAGCCAATTATTTTTCGGACTAGTTTTATCATTTATGCATCATTATTTGAATCCCCGCTAAAACAGGTGAGTTTCAGTAGTGAGTTGACTGAAATATCAAGAAGTCCCTATAGTTACCTGTACCTTTAAATTCTGTCGTTTTGTTACACACTATTGATTTTAACAACGTTAGAGCCAATATATTTGAAGTATTTTGATCATCAACCGGTTTGCAACTTTTACTGTATTTCATAGAGTCCGAGTCAACACTTGCACTAGCTCACTCAAACCCAGAGCTACATATTTCACACTTTAGGTGGAGGGGTTCATGATTAGTCTGTTGAAACTCTTAGGTCGAGAGCAGCTTGATACACATGCATGAATCCAGCGTTTTAAAGGGAGTTTCGCCCCAAGAAAATTTTAGCACTTACTATCAGAGTTGTAACAACTGGTTGAACATGAAAAATACAAATATATTCATCTCTACAAAGCTCAAAGGGGAAGGGATCGGGCCTTTAGTCCCCCCTCTCTATTCGCATCTGCCTGAGGTATGAAACTTAAAAGAGGTCACTTTTGATTCAAATCTCACTTGTATATAAAAAGTGGGGTTTCATATTTTATGCCCCTTAAACCTGATGTGACTTTTACCCATGTTTCAAACAAGCGGGAATGACTCGTTGGGATAATGAAAACCGTGCATGAGTTCAATGAACAAATTAGGACAGTATCATATTGTAGAGACTCCTACTCTTTTGCAGTTATTGGATATATCAAAATAGCATATTGTAAATGTATATAATTTTACTTGTAACACGCAATTTGATTGGCTAAGCACGCTCAGAAAATTCGTTTGTATTGTATAAATGTAACTACTAATGGGGACACACACCATTGACAACCAAGACGGCACTACTTTTTCTTTTCTAATTTTACATTACACCATGAAAGGTGAAAATAACGAAGAGTGATCAATCTCATAACTCCCATAAGAAACACAAAATATATAGTTAGGCAAACACGAACCCCTGGACATACCAGAGGTGGGATCAGGTCTATAGGAGGACTAAGCATTCCTTGTCGACCGGTCACAGTCGCCGTGATACCTATATCCTGATCAATGAAATGTTGTATTGGCAAACTAGATCGTTATAACGACCATATAATTTGCGAAATGCTGACTTTAAACGAGACTGTTGGAACCCCTGCACCATCAACTTGTTTGTCGGTAGCCTGCTTCGATTTAAAAACTGACCATAAGCAGAACACGCTCTTGCGTATCGGATCCGCCGTGAATCCAAAATCCTGATCAGGTAAACGGAGTTATCCGCAGTCAAAATCAGTGTGCCAAGAACGGCTTAACAATCGGTATGAAACACGCCAGACAGCATTTGACCCAATGATAGGTTGTATTGACTAACTAGATCGATATAACGGCCATAAAATGCGAAATGCTGACTTCAATCGAGACTTTTGAAACCCCTGTACCATCAACTTGTTTGTCAGTAGTTTACCTCGATTTAAAAACTGACTATACCCAGAACAAACTCTTGCATATCGAATCAGTTGAGATATATAAACACCACATGCAGGTGATAATGGACTATTGCTACATAAATGTGGGAAGTTGACGATGGAGAAGCTGAAATCATCCCGTTTACCATATAGTTAAGTTGTCAGTTTGCCTTTAATGTCTACTTTCAATAAAATATCTAAGTATGAAACAGAAGTGGACGACTATGTGGTGTCTTTTTTTCGAGTCCTTGGGATATATCGAATTGACATCTAAATGAAAATTATCATTGTTAAATAGATAATATGTCTTCGATATATGTAAATGTCAAATAGAAAGCCACAGCTAGAGATTTATACATTTTTCTTCTAACGTAGAAGTTTTTGAAAACATTCTGCTTCATATGAATATGAAAACAGGTCGGTTAACAAAGGAGCACAGTTCGTGCGCATGGGGATTACAACAGACTGTTGGAAGACTTGATCACCAAAGACCACGAAGGTATTGTTAATGAGGAGCTCCAGCATATTCTCTATTTCAACTTCAGAGTATTTGAGCGTGGAATCATAGTGGTGTTTAACAAAGTAATTTTTTTGGATGACTGATCATTAGATGCAAGGTGAAGACAACGAACATTGATCAATCTCATAACTCCCACAAGCAATACAAAATATTTGTGGTTTCCATTTATGTTGAAGAAGCAACTGTCTATGAATTCAAAGAGTCTAGTCTTTAATTTATCGTACGAAATCGTCATATCAAGTGTTGAAAAGACATACGTTTTCATGTTGTTGATCTGAGAAAAGCTCTCCGATTTCAAATTTACTGAAAGTTCGTTAGAAGTTTTTATAACCTACATTTGATTTACACCCCTTCTGGTACAGTAAGTTTGAAGTTTCTCCTATATATATATATATATATATATATATATATATATATATATATATATATTATAATATGACCCCAATGTAAAACAAAAATAGACCTGATGATCACTCCAATATATGTGATTTCCCCATGCATTGCTTTCATAAGTCATTCTGATTAGACAGTTTTGTACTTGCTATAATCTTCTGAGTTAACCACTCCTAGATACACACATGTACAATTATTGATGTCCTAAAGTGGTTATTTTGAAAGTTTTCAACAATCACAAAACTGACTAATCAGAATGATTTATAAAGGCATTCAATATATACATCAAAATGGCAAGTTTAAAGCCTTTTTCATGTTCACGTCCGTTAAATTCAATTAGTTCAGGTACAAAAATATCTCTATTTGACAAGAGACCGAGAAGAGGTTATTAAAAATGAATATTGCTACCTTTAGAAGTTTTTCGAGGAAGTTTTTTTTTTCCAGAGAAACGTGAAGATTGATATGAAATTGAATATCAGGATTCATGGGAAGTTGCATATTTGATATAAAGTACTATCAGCATTACAATCTTAATACGCTCCCCAATTATCTGCTTATCATGCAGAGAACATTAAATGTATGTTCATTCTAAATTAATGTGCATTGAATTTCCCCGTAGAGAGAGTTTTCATTGTTTGAATATGGCGTCATATGAAATACCATTTACACCTAAGAACTAAAGTTGTTTTGAATGAACTTTTCAGAAATAATAATTCTGATTTCTCGCCGTTTATCTTGACAATTTATATTCAAAATGGACTGTAATGTTGTCAATATGTCTTCATGTTATTTAAAAATATTTTCCCATATCAATCAGTTAGAAGATATTCAAACTTGTGTTTGGAATTGTTTTTTAAAGATGTGTTTCAGAGAGAAAATAACAACTGCATTTGTTTGTACTACTTCAGTTGTGAAATTTTGAATGAGGGCAGTTGACGTTCGGTTGATCATATATTTTCATCAAACTCATGTACACACCCAAATTTGTGACTACATAAGTTATCTTACCTTCTTTGAAATGAAATAAAAAGTTAAAAATCCTATTAATTCAATATCTTTTTCCGACCATTTTTCTTGAAAAGTATGTTATAGAAATGTCATTTTCCAGATGGACTGGGGATATTCGGCCTTGGTTTTTCGTGATTTGCATTTCTTCAAAAATATGTTTACGCGTTAGTTTCTGGGCATAGACTATTTGAATGATAACAATTGAATGTATTAAATAACAAGCTGTTTATTTTCTATGCTTATCTTTCAATCTACATGTTTTAGATTGGTTGATTATTTGTTTGCTGTTGTTTCGAACGATTTTAAAGCTTCAATTTTTATTCTGGAGAGAAAAAAAAATGTTTAAAAGAGGGAGGGAGGAACGTAAATAATGGTACAATTTCTGCCTTTAAGGATGACAGATACTGAACATTTTCATCCAATATTTTCAATCAAAAGAGGGGGTAATCAACACAAACTCTTCACAACACTTAGACAAAACTTCCATCTGATGTTATTTTCTGCTGCATTATGTTGTGTAACGTCATACCAAGCATTGTTCCTAAACATGTATAGTAACTTAAAACAGGTGCCATATTGCTATTGGTTCTTGTTTTTCGCCATCCATCAACAATTGAACAGTTTTTAACATGTTCTTCATACTAAAGCATTCTTATCGTGAGATTGATCACTGTTCGTTATCTTCACGTTTTATCCTTCTCTCTGATTGGTCAAATTCCAATTAAGGAACGCAGGTTATTTTTGTATAACCTGGTTTGCTATGGGGACACACCCCTGACAACGATATGCCGGAACTATTTTTTCTCTAGATCTCTAAATTTACATCGCAGCATTGTTTTCAGCTTTCTATGGAATAGAAAGTCAACGTGTACAAAAAGTTTCTTCGGTTTGATACACATATTGTTTTCTCGTTGTCAATATTAGCATCTACTTGTACGCAAATTACTGTTGTAAAACATATTTCTCTGTATGATGGTTGAATAATAAATAAAACAAAAATATTATATTCGAATTATCGATTTACCAAGTAAACATTGCCCTGTTCATTTTAAAATACATTTCCCACTGGGGTAAAGGGGGGGGGGGTATTGATTAATCGTTTTTTCAACAAAGCAAACAAAAATTCATACGTCATATTCTATCACACATTGATTGCTTACTCCTTATAGGCACCTGATCTCACCTCTGGTGTGTCCAGGGGTCCGTGTTTGCCCAACTGCCTATTTTGTATTGCTTATAGGAGTAACTGTAAACGTATTATATTTGGCGTGTACGATATTTGGTGGAAATCGTTTTTTCAACAAGCTAGCGTAGATTTGATTTAGCGCATTCCTGAATTACTTTAAACATCTAGATTTACGGATGGCATTTAGCGACGTACTTGATTTAGTGGAAGCTGCGTTCCGCCAAAGGCGCTAAATAGAATACACAGCCAAATGTAATACATTTACAGTATGAGATTGATCACTGTTCGTTATCTTCATCTTGCATTGACATGTGGATCGCATTTTGTTACTTGCTTATATGATTTTCTTGTGTTGGATTTACTATTACCGACAACGTTGCGTGCAATGGTCAGTTTTCATGTAGTAGAATTTTTCACAGAGTTAAAAGCCGCAAATTATTGCATTCTCTGATATTTGAAGATTTATTGTGGGTAGGCCTAAACAATGCAATTCCCCGTATTTTCTCAATCTGTCGGAGATGAGCGACTTCAAAGTCGATCTCTATCTCTAAAGGGCAGCGAAATACGCATTGTATGCATACTCTACACATATTTTCTATCAGGACAAACTTCATTTTCGATACAATGTATTGATAAATAGGCTAGACTCCGTAGAACTAAGATTAAAGATGGCGACCTTCACAGCTAGACGCTTCGTCGTTGTTACTAAGTGAATCATTGCGCGGCTCAGTTGACTTGTATTTTTCCGAGTTTATGTACATTTTGATAAACAAAGGTAAGTATTTTTGTCTCTTGGATTAAATTATATGGAATGACTTTAATTCTGGGAGGAATCTTACGAGTAAAACCTGGTTTGGGTCCGATTACATCTTTATATAATCCGCTTTGCGGATTATAAAACGTAAACTCACCCAAACCAGGTTATACTAGTATAATTTGCTTCAGAATTGAAGAAGTCATGCAATATATATATATATATATATATATATATATATATATATATATATATATATATGTGTGTGTATATTCAAAATTGAAATAGAGTCTCAGTAATCGGATACTAATATTTAAAAAATATGAAAAGAAAACAAATTCCTACAGGATTAGTTCTATTCAACAACTCGTTTGCTTTTTCCGACCATCATTACCTCCAAACTAAGGGAACTGCAATGGGGACAAAAGTCGCACCTACCTATGCAACATTAACCCTAAGTTATCTAGAACATAAGTTACATTATCAACTATGCACGTTGTGGGGGGGGGGGGGAGATTTTGCAAATAATATACAGTCTAAATGGAAGAGATATTTAGATGATTGTATCTTGTGGGATGATGATGTCGATACGTTATCGGAGTTTTACGATCTACTAAACCAAATGAACTCGGATATCAAATTCACGATGGAAACAGATGATACGCAAATGCCATTTCTTGACGTTCTTATATTAAAAGAAAATACCAGCTTAAATACGGATATTTATTATAAGGCCACAGATACACACCAATACCTGTATTTCGGATCGTGCCATCCCCACCATACTAAAACAGTTATACCATATAATCTCGCAAGAAGAATTGTACCATTGTCAGCAATATCGATACGGGGGATATCCGCTTGGAGGAATTAAAATTGTATTTATTAAGCCAAAAATACCCAGAACAACTTGTAGACGATGGAATAATGAAGGCTAAGGAGTGCGATAGGATACAGCTACTTTCAAACACACGATGTGCTAATGACGGAGAAATAATACCATTTGTACACACTTATAATCTGAGAAATCAAAACATCAATTCAATTGTTTATGAATTAAGCAAGCTACTTAGGGAAGACGAACAAACAAAAGGCATATACAAGAACTGTCGTTTTATTAGCAGTAAACGCCAGCCCAAAAATCTTAAGAGAATACTTTGTTCTTCCCAATTAGATGACCGTACTTATACAGTGTCAAAGTGTACGGACCCTCGATGCGGTACATGTGACTACATTACAGAAGGGACCAGTTATAATTTTAACGGACGAGAATTTAAAGTTAATGCTAACATGTCATGCGATACAAAGGATGTCATATACGCCATCATATGTCCTGGATGCAAGGAATATTACATTGGTGAAACTGGCAACACTCTCCGTGCCCGTGTACGTGTACATAAGCAGCACATCAGTACACCTGAATACAGACAAATCCAGTTAAGTGCACACCTGGAAACGTGTGGTAAAAAACGATTTAACATTTTCCCATTTTATAAACTCAGATGTGCTAGTGCTATTCAGAGACGGGAAAAAGAAAAACATTTCATTGGTATTCTAAAGCCAAAACTTAATAGTCTTCTATAATTGCCTATGATTTTCCCATACTTTTTCCAGATCATTGTTGTACATTATTCATGACGTCACAATATAGACATTTAACGTTCCGCTTACTTTGACGTCATAATCACTGTTACTATGATACTGCTATGTATACATTTTTGTAAAGCTTCTGAAGATGTAATGAAAGCGCCAAAGCTTTACGGAGGATTTCTGTGTTTTCCTTTCATATTATATATATATATATATATATATATATATATATATATATATATATATATATTGAATGACTTTGAATATATTATACTTTAACATCTTCAATTTTTAGTGAATACGCGGGTATGTCTCCCAGCTTTTAAACAGTATGCGCACATTCTGTGGCATTTGTTTTCTAAAAACACATCTTGTATTATACTGCTGATGAATATTATAATCTAGCGTACATATCGAGAGTGGAAAATTTTAGATTTTGTAGCTCTTTGGGCTAGTGATACTTTTAATTTACATGCATCCTCAAGTGACCGATAAGGCCTATAGGCCTCTTGTTAACAGCTACAATATATCTTAAACAAAATTGGATACTGCGTAGATTGTTTCTAAATTGATCTAAATGATTTATTTACTGTATTCCTGGCAGTACCTGTTATTCTAACAATTTACATTAGAATAATTTACTTCAAGTATGACTGAAATGACTTACCGTATACTGTATATATTTCAGTCGTAGCATACCTGGCATGGCAAATGTCAAATGTCAAAATAAAAAAACACAGAAGAGGAGAAGGGTTTTATTAAAGTTTTTTCATAAGCATTTATGTAGAAACAAGTTATATAATTGATAATTACAAGCTAATATCATACCCACATAATTGTATAACAATTATAAGTAAACATAATTTGCAATGAATTTGAAATGATCCCAACCCCATGTGTTTCTGATATCATTAACAGTCTGGTCTATGATCAGTTAACCTCAAATGGGTGGAAATTGGATGATCACTCAGAATAAGTAATCATAAAATTGATGGAAGTAGAACTTTTTTTCTCATCTATGACTGCAGTTTTGAAGTACAAATCATAATACTGAAGCATTCAAGTTTCTTAATCATTTTAGAGATGGAATTCTTATCTTTCTCAACACAAACAGTTTTCATATCTTTAAATGTGTAAACAACAGTCAAATACATTTTTCTTGCAGCAAAAGAGCTGACCTTGTACTTGGAAAAAATAATCATGGACAGGGTCTAATGTAAAATTCTCATCTATGATCTTCAAATAGGGCACCGTTTGTCCAGTTAGCAGTTGGGGTTTTTTTAAGAAAAAGCACATTTCCACAAGTTGATTTGATTCTATAATGTAGGCATCAAGGGATGCTGCCAAGAATGTATGAGTTTCACTGACAAATGTTCCACACTTTTGGTGATATTGTCGGTAATTTCTTCATATTTGACAAGGGCTACTAACTCATATTTTAGCCCATGAAGCATTTCATTCCTCACAATAAGTTTTATCTGTAGCTTTACATATGCGTTGGAATCTTTTCGGTCAACCAAAGCTTTTAGATTGGCCCACGGTCTCTTTTTCTTATATTTCCTCCGACGAGAGTTTTGGATTTGTTAGTTCCATTAACCTGATATCTGAACATTTAACAGAAGTGTAGACATGGTTAAGGTCTACTGCATAGGTGTTTGCTGGAGAGAATGGTTCAGATATGGGTAATTTGTTTATTGTTGAATGATTTATGCAAACATTTCTAAAATCATTATCTTGACCTCTTCTCTATTTAAAATTGATGGGGGGTGGAAGTTTATATCTAAATCTTGTCTCACTGGGAAAAAATCTACAGATATTATTGGGCTTCCAGAATACTGTTTACAATGATGAAATGTAAGCATACACTGTGGGCAATTCTCCTCAGTTGGGATTCCCCTTGCATATGACAAACAATGCTGCACACACATGTTTATATTGGGCTGCTGGGCCAATGCCTGCAGCACACTAACGTTGTCTTTCAATCACACATCTATCTCCATTAATGGACACGTCAATCTTATATGACGCATTCCTTTTCATTTTTCACATTTCCATGTTCAGGGTACTCACTCTTGAAAAGGTGGCATATTCTGATAATGTGCTAACCTGATGAACTTTAAGAAGCTATTTTCGTACACATTTTCCGCCGTTAACTCACTCTTTATGCACTTGTTTGAGGTAAAACTCAATAGCCGAGAAATATATTTGAACGCATACACAGTCTTTACTTCCATCTTTATATGGTTTGGCAAACTCAAAACAAATTCTTCTCTATCTATGCACTCCGGTTGTTTTCCAAAGTTGTCATTTTTATCATGTACTTCTAGCCTAAATCGAAATATGAAATATTCAAATATTTATAGAAAAAACAGTAGTCTACTTTGATTAATAGAATTATCAAAATATTATTCAGCTCCATAATATATAGATAATTAACTAGACCCATACCCAACTGAAGGGCAGATAGAGTATATATATATATATATATATATATATATATATATATATATACATTATGTTATGACCCCAATGTAATACAAAAATAGACCTGATAATTATTCTAAAATAATTGATTTCCCCATGCATTACCTTCGTAGATAATTCTGGTTAGATGGTTTGGTACTTCCTGTAAACTTCGGAGTTGACCACACATGGATACATACATGTACAATTATTAGTATCCTACAGTGGTTATTTTGAAAGTTTACAACAATCACAAAACTGGCTAATCAGAATGATTTATAAAGACATTCAATATATACATCAAAATGACAAATTAAAACCCTTTGTCTCATTTCCATGTTCACGTCCGTTAAATCAATTAGTTCAGGTACAAAACTATCTCCATTTGACAAGAGACCGAGAAGAGGTGATTAAAAATGAATATTACTACCATTAGAACTTAGTTGCATATTTAATACAAAATACAATCCTAATACGCTCCCCACGAATCTGCTTAGCATGCAAAGAACATTAAATGTGTGTTCATTTCAAATTAATGTGTATTGAATTTCACAGTAGAGAATGCTTCTATTGTTTAAAAATGGCGTCACATAAAATAAAAAAAACTGTTTTGAAAGAACCTTTTAAAAATCCAAATGAATTCATACTGAATTTGATTTCACGCCGTTTATCTTGATAATTTACACTCAAAATGCAAAGACAGAGGACATTCGGACTGTAATTTTTTTAATATATCTTCATATTATCTGAAAATATTTTCACTTATCAATCAGTAGGAATATATTCAAACTTGTGTTTGGGGTTGTATTTTAAAGACTTGTTTCATAGAGAAAATGCCAACATGATTTGTTTGTACTAATTCAGTTGTTAAAATTTGAGTGAGGGGAGTTGATGTTCGGCAAATTCGACTCCCGGAATAGGTAAGTGAACATTTAAATGTTTCTGGACCAAAAAAATCAATACAATACAAAAGAGAGAGAGAGAGAGAGAGAGAGAGAGAGAGAGAGAGAGAGAGAGAGAGAGAGAGAGAGAGAGTATAATATGAGAATGTGAGAATTATCTTCAGAAATGTTTACAGTTTACAGGTTGAAGTGACATTCAGAGTTGTGAAAAGGAAAAACATTTTATTAATATATTTAAACCAAAACTCAATAATTCAGTTTAATGTTTATCACATTTATATATGAAAATGTTTTCTCGCATTCTTTTATTATGAGGTCACTATAAGCATTACGTTTTAGAAAATGTCATCGAAATTTGTTTTCCCCGCATTGTTTTACTATACGTTCCGCTGATTGTGACATAACGTCGCTATGTTACTAAATGTAAAGTTTCTGAAGATAATTCTCACATTCACATATTATACCAATCATCTCTCTCTCTCTCTCTCTCTCTCTCTCTCTCTCTCTATATATATATATATATATATATATATATATATATATATATATATATATAATTTTCGCCGCGCCTTTATCAAGAGACATAGATAGTTTGCCCAACTATCTATTTTCTATTGCTTGTAGGAGTTAAGAGACTGATCACTGTTCGTTATCTTCACCTTGCATATATTATATAAACAAACAACACGCAAAAACTTTAAGAAAGTAGGGTGTTGTTGGGTTTTTGTGCTTTCTCAAATGTTAGTGCAATATCAACTTTGACGTTTATAATACTTACTGTGACGTCATAGTACTTTCGTGTATGTAGTCGTGTGTTACGTAGCTATGAGAGATAAACACGACTGAAGAAGACCGGTAACATGGTCGAAATATTTCTAAATATATCATTCTACTGCTTTATATATATATATATATATATATATATATATATATATATATATATATATATATATATAATTCAATAAAAAAGCAGGAAAATATACAGTTCCAAAATATATTTAAATATATTTTGGAACTGTATATTTTCCTGCTTTTTTTATTGAATTATTTTGACTGTGTGATATCAAATCTTTCTATTTGGATGATATATATATATATATATATATATATATATATATATATATATATATATATATAACCGAAATATATATAAAGTCTCTTCTTTGGAAGTGAAATACAGAAAAAAACTGTTGACACTTTGTAGCAATATTTCGACTGTGTTAGGATGTTATAATCTTAAATACATCAATATTGTTATAATCAGTTATTATAACACGTTATTTGCATACAAGTCTTACAAGACATTAATTATTAAAGACAAAAATGTTCCCTTTTGTTTATTATTATTTGTGGTGCATAAGTATTTAATTCTTCTTCCGTAAAGGTGCCTGTGGACAAGTCTTCATCACTTAGAAGTTATATGTGTGCTGGTTTCTTTAACTACTATGTCCACCTTTACATGTATTTTCTGTTACGGTTTATTTATTTATTTATTTATTTTTGACGAGACTAGATCCAATTTCATGACGGCTGAAATTACTAACGATAAACACCCGGTAATACGTTACGTTCACAATGTTTAACTCTCTAGTAATACAGCTAGATCTGGTATAATATTCCAACAAAATCACAAATCAACAAATCTTCATTAAACGATTATTTTTTTCGGCTTTTTCAGTGATAGACCTTAATAGTGCGAAGCACTTTTATGCTAAGTTTGTGAGTAAAATATACAGAATTTACACATCGATAAATTATTCAAGAAAATTGTTTGATTCTTATAATTCTAATTCATTCACTGCATTAATAATTTTAAATAACTCAACAGTTCCCCAGCACTACATTACTTGTTTTCAAATGTGTATGAATATATCGTGTTTTCGGATTTATTGATGTGTAAATTCTCGTTCAGTTTTATTTTTGTCTAATTAAAACAATTGTAATAAATAACATTGGAATTATTGGTTGTTATGCTATAATCCGAAAGTAACACGCCCTAGACATGACGTTCAACTTGCGATGATACGAGGCAGAGTGGATCCGTATCTCGAAAGTCCCGTGTTGTACATGCTACCTCAGAAACATAATCTATTTTCTAGATTAGAAAATGTATACGAGTCATGTGGTGCTAAAAAGTGTATTTATGTCATTATGTCATTAAAGCTTTACAAGCTGACGGTAGATGATTTGAAAAATACTATTTAACATATTTGTCATTGAATATGTACACATTGAAGCTGAAGCAACGAACCCGTCAAAGTAGCAGAAAATGCCAATTCATGAATCATTGTCATCCTTTCGGTAATTCCTGCTTGTACTCTCTGATGTGCATTGACCTCGGATGTCACCAGTTCGGGTAAAAGCCAAAGAGGGGCACTGGGCATGTGTCAGATTCGTAAACAATTTAACATGCCAATTTTTGCACCAATTCACTTCCAAATTTTCATTTCAGTGGTACATTTGCGCACATTCACTTTCTTACACTTATAGCACTTCTTGTCATCCATGATCAAATCGGTCAACAGGGGATGCTTACTCCTCCTAGGCACCTGATCCCACCTCTGGTGTGTCCAGGGGCCCGTGTTTGCCCAACTATCTATTTTGTATTGTTTGTAGGAGTTGAGATTGATCACTGTTCGTTATCTTCACCTTGCATCAAAACGATGTAATATTTAATCTTTATGTATGCTTTGGTCTCAGCAACCCAATTATGTTCGGGAAACATCGGTCGTATGTCCGTTTATACGACGCAATGGCGGTTTATACAAAACGCACCGTGTAGGTATGCTCTCAAACAATATCCGCTTGTTTATTTTGCTTCATTTTCTTCAGATGTTGGGGATTGCATTAGTTACAACGATAGGTGGGTTTTTGGTGCATAATTGGATAGTTAAAAAAATACCGCCAGTTACAGTTTGTTTTGCTTTAAAAGCAATCGCTTTGAGAATTGTAACGGTAACAAATATCATATCGAAAAAATTATATCAATTGTAAATCCAGCAATGCATATTATGGAGAGCAAAACAATTGTGTATGTTGGGGAATCTGGGATAACTGTATACCTATGACATGTTTGAATTTGTTATCCATAAGACGAGAAACTGATGACCCTGTAGCTATTCATTTCTACACAGCTTCTCACAGTATAGACGCTTATTCCATAATTGACATTGAAATCCCCAACATGTTTTCTGAAATAGTTTCACTGAGGTAAGTTTCCCAGTTATCAATTTTGGAGTCGTGGGGTTGTGAACTACAAACATTTAACACCAGATCTACGAGATAGACTTCAATTACAGTAGAAAATATTGATTAGGACGCAACATGCATAATTAACTTTGATTTTAGAAGCAGAAAATTGTCTTTTGACTTTTTAAGGTACTTTTGAAACAAGACTGTGATAGCTCAAACACTTTCTTTGTACCAATCACACCTTTTACATCATTAAACCATATTAAACTAAGTCATTCAAGGTATTAATGTCCCTGTCTATAGGGACCTGTAAAATACGAAACAAAATCAAACAAAACGAAATAAAAGGAAACGAAACCAAATCGAAATCAAACGAAACAACAAAGCGAAACAAATTGCATAACCGAACTCTTAAATTGCAATGATTAAAAAGGTAATACGGGTGAGACCCATGTTAAAGTTACCATATATAAATATATATTATTAATATAGTAATGTGATCCGAAGAGTCGGATTACGTCGAGGTGACAGGCGCGGATCATCAGATCAAAGGAGACGCGAAGCGATATAAATAAAATCGTTTAAAAAGCTAAATGAACAGTGAATTTATTTTAAATTCGCAGAAAAAAAGAAGATAAAACATGTTGTCTTTGGGACTATTTTTGTGTACGCAGTGTTTATATTTTGAATGTTTACACCTCGAAGCGGTTATTTAGAATGATCGCTTTCAATCACACGGAAGCGTTTTTGCTTTTGTGGTGGATTTGAGCCGTGATTATTAATGTTGATAGTACAGTTCGTCATTTTGGCATTTGCAAGTAATTATCCTGCTAATGTTGATTGACGGAATGAAGAATTCGATGAAATATTCACGGACTGCATGGAAGTTACACTGGTTGTAGACGGATGTCGAGGTGGCGAGTAAGTAGGAACACACGATGTCGATCCCTTACTTTCTCTTAATCGACAGAATGTCACTCATCGTTTTCTGCATTTCTACAGACGCAACTGCATAATTTTTAATGCTTTGAACATTTTTATGCATGAAATGGCCAGTTAATTGCTGAATTGCAGTAGGTGCAATACCAGCATGGAGCAATTTTGTGCAAGTATATTTTCTAGCAGAGTATGTTTTGTTTTTTCAGACAAATTGGCATAGTTTGCCATTTCATGCACAATGGAAGGCAAAGAATGTTCACCTAAGGGCTGATTTTTGTACAAAATATGCGAATCAGGAGCTCGCTTATAATTAATGGCTACATAGAATGGACTGTCAGAAGTCATGGTAGATGTAGATATGTGATGTCGGAAAGCCTTGTGTGTAGCGACTAAACAGCTCGAGGGATCATTAGGAACTACATACTGTTTTGGACGGAATGCTCTCAAATGAGTACTTAATTTACCCGTTCTTGTTTTTGTTTCCCGTTCTGTGTATTCAAGATATTCTAGATAATGTTCATCTCTTTTTAGTTGAATATCAGACCATCTTAATTTTTGGTCTTCTGTGCCCCCTCGTATCCCAAACATCATTGTATTTTGTAGCCATATTTTCTTTAATAAAGTCTTCGGGCTATGCAAACCAATGCACCCCTTCTCCTTTAGTATGTTTTCCTCTGATTTTGTAAGTGGTTCAGCAGCATTTGGTCTTACACCTTTTCCCTTTTGTTTTGGTTCTTTTCTTTTTTAAATTAGAACGGTTCTGCTTGTTGCAAATTCGTTGTCATTTACGAGGCTAAATGGATATTTGTTTTCTCGTAGGTACCTGTCAATCGATCTGTGGTAGCTTGTCAACGTGTCAGGTTCATAATCCAAACCATCAGCTTTTCGTATTGACAACAAAAAGGAGCCAATGTAGCTCTCCAACTCGCTGGGGTCCACTTTATTGACTTTCCGTGTCTCATAACTTGCTTGAGCCAGGTGGTAAATTGTTTCATGGCAGACTCTTTTTTTCCGACAGTATTCTTCTTTCTCATATTTTGTATAAAATCAGTCTTTATATTATCCGTTATATTGATAAACGTTGGTACATTATTATTGTGTGAATCACCTATCTGATCACATTCTGGCAAGGTGTCTGCGGGGCCTTGATTTCCAGGTACAAGTTCCAGAGGCTGAAGAGGAAAGCCATCAATATCTTCGTTATTTTCATTCGAAAATAAACGACAAATTTCATATAAAAATGAATCAGCATGACTGTCTAATATTTCAAAGTCACCAAGATACAAATCATTTCCGTTAATGGTATTTAAATCGCCCACATGTGATCAACGTTCTTTTGTTTAAGATTGACATTAACGGCAAACTGACAACTGAACTGTATGAGAAACGGGATGATTTCAGCTTCTCGATCGTCAACTTCCCATAGTTGTGTAGCAATATTCCATTATCACCTGCATATCGTGTTTATATATCTCAACTGATTCGATATGCAAGAGCTTGTTCTGCGTATAGTCAGTTTTTAAATCGAGGTAAGCTACTGATAAACAAGTTGATGGTACAGGGATTTCAACGGTCTCGATTGAAGTCAGCATTTCGCAAATTATATGGTCGTTATAACGATCTAGCTCGTCAATACAATCTCGCATTGGGTCAAATGCTGTCTGACGTGTTTCATCCTGATTGTTAAGCCGTTCTTGGCACACTGATTTTGACTGCGGATAACTCCGTTTACCTGATCAGGATATAGGGCTCACGGCGGTCGTGACCGGTCAACAGGGGATGCTTACTCCTCCTAGGCACCTGATCCCACCTCTGGTGTGTCCAGGGGTCCGTGTTTGCTCAACTATCTATTTTTGTATAGCTTATAGGAGTTATGAGATTGATCACTGTTCGTTATCTTCACCTTGCATGTAGATTCCATGTAATTTTACATGCAGACGACATATGATATATTTATTATGTAAATTTTATTGTTGCATTATTATTTATTATCGAATTTGAAATCATTAACTAATTTTTAAGTATTCGTAGCTCCAATGAAATGAAATCGGAAACAGCAACTTGTAAACTGTGACGGGAACGATTTATTAGGGTTTGTTTACATTAGATGGGTGTCAAGGTTCAAGGTTCAAAAGTAGTCCGTGCAAGAAAACAATATGCGCTCTGTTGAAAACGTCATCAATTTCAGAGGATACTGATATGGAATCAGAAAACCACACTGTGGTTATCCGGACAACCGGATCACACGCTGTGAAATCCACAGTATCAACAAATGATACATTGATGGGTATATAATAAATGAAATTCCCCTCACCTTTGATGTGGTATTTTTTGGTTAACCGATACATTTGTAAGCGGTTCATTGGTTAGTAACATCAAATATAATTTGAAGAAACCAGTATATGACAAAGCAGAAAACAAGAGCGGGTGAGGCAACTTTATTATATCTCTAGCTGCTGAGATCGGAGTACTTTCAATCACGGAGGAATTATATAGTATCGTATTATACGAATATAATTTCGTAATGTATATATGATAGGTAATTATTGTAGGTATATATTGAATTCCTTATATATATCTTATGTAAAATCGTATGTGCACGTTCGTTAATGAGGAAATGTAAACCTTGATAACATGTATTTCATTTACGTTTATAGAATGAAGAATACAAGATATTTGGAAATATGACATATCATTCAACGGGGTGATCAATTCGAAAGAGAGCATTCGTACTATTAACAGTATTCTCTTTAGAGAAGTGGATAATCATAGCCTTCATTCGGAATATAGGCTAAACCTGCCATCTTATCTAAAGAGAATATATCAATAGTTATTTAATTTATACTGGTAAATATATCAACCTTCAGTAGATCGGGATGTACAGAAAAATGTCACTGTAAACCTTTAATTCAACCTCACATATTGAATACATTCTTTTGTTTTCTTCTTTGATATAACCATGCCTTTTCACAAAACTCGCCTAATCAGTGCTGTATAAAGTATGTTTGTAGAGTTATTTATTAAATTTTTAATCATCCTTATATGTTATCAAAGGATTAAGCTCAATGCCAAACACACGATAAACGCAGTAAGTATATTTTACAGTTAATTATCAACTGCAATTACACTGTGATATTGGGTTGGGAAAAATGACACTTTGGCGCCGTTTTCAGCGGATAATTTCTATTTGTTGATTTGAATATACTTAAACGTATATAAATAAATCCTTAACTTTTAACCCACTTCAATTTTATGGAGTTTAGGAACGCGGCATATTTCAGCAGATACCTTACCTCATTCTTTCTATATTTGAATATATATATTCATTCGTCCCGACCCGATGATAGTACCGTCACGGTCACCCAGACAAGTGCTGATCACGTTCAACCTCTTGCGTGATCAAAAGAGAGATTCTACCATATCACTAGAAAAGCTAGCTCACTAGCGAGGCAGTAAAGATTCCCTCTTATACTGTCAGCTACAACCCCCCTCAGGGAAGCTTCGTCTTAAAGCTTAGCGTGAATTCTCTCTTAGTGTTACCAACAACATCCACCGTCGTCCCTTAACGAAACCACGTCCGTAATATATCTAAATCAGATCTCCCAAACATCAGAATCATACCGCTGTTACCAATTTGTAATGTGTAGCGGTCACCCAACCAAGTGCTGATTACGCTTGCCGTTGCTTAACTTGCGTGATCAAGAAAGAGACTCTACCACATGACTAGAAAAGTTAGCTCACTAGCGAAGTAGTTTAAGTTCCAGCTACAGTGCGAACTCTGCATATCGGGGTCTGTAAACATATCAGATAACCTGGTGACCCAGTACACCTTTAAAGTTTGAGATACATGTTGCATCATCTTTGTTTAACGATGTAGATTATCATTTTTTCGAAGTATGCAGCATGTGATATGATAGATCTCTTGATAAAGACACGGGTTGCGTCAAACATTTGCTGTTTAGATAATAAAAAGTATTGCGGATTTTCCAGTGCCCCCTCCATCTCTCTTTATATATATAATTTTATATCAAGCAGGAAAATATCGATAAACTCTTAAACAAACATATCTGCCCTAAGTGGAGAAATATTATCTTATTATATTATAAAAGCACAGAAAATTTCACTGTATTTTATTTTGGATATCCTCTTCCGCCCCTACTTGTGGTTGAACTCGCGATCTGTGGAACCAAATCTCCTGGCTCCATGTAACCAGCTCTCTAGATCGCTCGACCATCTAGGCAAATCAAAAAACTTGCTTTCGATGACAATGGAATTCTCGTCACGCTGTCACACGCAACACAGCCATTTGTAATAGAAATGGGAGTGTGTCAGGTTATTAATTGACAGACTGATCAAAATTTAATCTATAAACGATTATGATGAAACTGTCACACCCAACACGTTCTATTAACAAATGGGAGTATATGTCATGTTATAAATTGACATCTTGATTAAAATTTAATCTGTAAACGATATCGCAACAGGACCCAATCTCCGATGTGGCGGTGTGATGAAGTAGTCAACAAATCACATTACAATTCTGGATGTAAATATATTTTGCTGAAAAGTGTAAGTCGTTTTAAACTTCCCCAAAACCATTAATTCAACCTAGATATTCATATACATTCTTATTTTCGATAGTTGTGAAAATATTCAATTTCTACATCTTTCTGTAAATGATTTTGTAAATAATGATGCGTTTGTATAAAGGCCTATATGCTGTCCATATCGGGTGTTATTTGTAGGCCGCTGGTTTCATGCCTCATTTCTTCGTTATTTCGAATTAAGTGTAGAATAGTTGTAAACAAATCACTGTCAAACACCCTTAAAGCGGCAGCATTTACTTAAAATAGGCAATTGAGCAATTAATAGCATTTATTTACAATTAATAGTTGAAAGAAAATTGTAACAATAGCAAAATACTAACTTACTGTAGTTGAACAATAGATATAAAAAAATCCATGCCGAACTGAATCTACACACACAAAATAGTTAATTCCATAATCCTAGTTCCCAATTATAAAAATAATCCAAAATGCCCAGAGTTTTTCTAATCAGTTTTTTAAACAAACAAATTCACCGTGTATTCATAATAAGAATTACTTTTCTAGTACAATCATGAAAGACGATGACGCAACCGTTGCGTTATTTGCTCGAGAACAATCTAAGTCACAGGTGTTAACTGAGTGCAAATAGTACACAACACACATTATTTTGACAGTTTGACAATTGAAATTTCGTATTTACTAGTATGCTAAGAAATTACTTGCACAGCAAAAATATAATATGATAGGGAAAAGTTTTCCTTGTTAAAGTTCTATCGTGCGGGGAAACACAAAACTCACACCGAGGAGGATGATACTATAGGGTTATTGAACTTAAATTAGTGGATAGTGGCACAAGTTGGCTGTGAAAATGCACGAGCTTGAAATATTTTATCATATAGCTAAAGTATTTAGTTGTTAAATTATATCACTTTTCACTCAAAATACTCCAAAATAGACGAGAATTCATCAATATTGGCATCAAAGGTGACATTGTGCAATATCATCATGCATTTCTTAACTGTTCAATGTTAAAACCGTCATGGATGCATAAAGCAAACTGATTTTGTGAATATTTATATATATTCAAAGTAAATGATAAACAATACATTTATTGTAACTTGTCGGGAGGCGGGGCAACCCCCCCCTCCCCCCCCTTGACTTTTAAACAACATGGAATACATTTTATTTAAATATATCAATTTGCGTTTTGATCTAATTGTCACATTTATCAATTCATCCATGAATATAGACTTAACAAGCTGTTCTTTTTTCCTAAAAAATATGATCTGTAATGTAGACACCAGTTTACAAGTGTAATTTCACAATACTTTTTATCAAATAATTCTATGAGAATGATCAGTTCATGTTAACATTCGTGCGTATAAAATCCTCTAGATTGTTACAAAATTCCTATTTTGCACAAATCGTTGTAAAGTGAGCTTAAAATGTTACAAGTTCTTACCTCCGTGTACTCTCAGCTCTACGCGTTGTGTACAACTTGTAGAATGACGTAGTGTGCGAAAATAATGACGTAATCCGCAATAAAAGAGGGGATTCCCCATGTTGCTTAACCTCTCTATTGTGCTCAGGCATACGTGACCGTGTACAACGATGAACAACAGTCACTATTCACTATGCAACTACCCAATCTGCAGGGGAAAAAACAAATATAGTAAAAAAAAAATTAGATATCTGAGAATCAAAATTCCTCAAAAATCAAAATTCAAATTATTTCTTTTAAAAACTATCGATCATATTGAACAGGAAATAAATGGAATTAACCTATTGTAATGGGAAAATTCAACGGAATTCATCTTGATATGGTCAGTGTAATGTACATCACCGACGGACCTTCACAAAATTTATGTTTTTATTACTTCATTCGTCATCTATATATCCAGTATATGATATACACATACATCTTGTACCCATCAAGCATTCAACGAAAGGTGAAGGTAACGAACAGTGATCAATCTCATAACTCCTATAAGCAATGCAAAATAGAGAGTTGGGCAAACACGGACCACTGGATACACCAGAGGTGGTACATGTATCAGGTACCTAGGAGAATCCTCTGTCGGCCGGTCACACACACCATGAACCCTTTATCTTGATCAGTTAAATGAAGTTATCCATAGTCAAAATCAGTTTGCCAAGAACATACTAACAATCGGTATTTAACAGGTCAGACGGCATTTGACCCAATCATAGGTTGTATTGGCAAAAAAGATTGTTATAACAACAATATATATTGCGAAATGCTGACTTTAAACGACAATGTTGGAACCCCTTCACGCTCAATTTGTTTGACAATAGCCTGTCTCAATTTAAAAGCTGGTCATACGCAGAACAGCTCTTGTATATTGAATCATTTGAGAGATATAAACATCGTATGGCGGTGGTATTGGAATATTGCAACATAAACATCAGAAGTTGACGATAGAGAAGCTGAAATGATCCCGTTTAACATTTATTGTAATAACATTAACTTGTACCTGGAACGTTTCTAAGCGGATCGTAATTACTTCACAAAATATTATTTTTCTATGATGGCCTGGGTAATGTATGCTAACATTCCCTAGAATTTAGGGAAGCTTTATTATTAACAAATTAGCTTTGTAGTGAAAGGAATTATCAATCCCCCAAAAAAGGTCAACCTCGGCTTTGCCTTGGCCAATATAATTTTTCATCTATGTTTAATGTATCATAACTGAGACATTATATGCTGTGTGTGCGTGTGTGTATTTCATTATTATTATTATTTTAATACGCCCTGAAACTGATATTTATTCTTATCTAACATATTTATGGTATCTTGTGTTTTCATGTTTATGTGTACGATCAGGATAGGTACAGCTACGGACTGTTTACATGTGATAACGTCCTTTATACCATTGCTTTTTAAAGTTTTATTTGTTTTCTATGTATTATGTGGATAGCATTTTGTTGTACGGTATATATGCATTGTAAGGCACCTTTGAGCGTACATAGTGTATGAAAAGGTGCTGTATAAATTTGGTATTATTATCATTATTATTATATTGACGATTCCTTTCATCAACTTCAACAAAATACAAAATGACAACAAAAAAAACTAACAAAAGCAATCCTTTTGGGCTGGGTCTGGGCCACGATACGGGTTCAAAATTTTTCATGGGAATAAGAATTGAAAAAGTCTTTTTAAAATCATATGAGCAGAACAACAACAGGACCAAATGACTCAGGCGAGCGATGGGGTCAATGGTCCAACTTCACCAATGATGTCCAACAATATTTTTCCTCTTTTGTTGAGTGTTGGTAAAGTGAATATATTGTCATGTATGTATAAATAAATGAATTAATGAAAACGTACTCTTGTGCATGCACAAACTGACTTTTCCCCCAGAGCATCCAATTTAACATTGATTATACATTTTATGTGTGGACGCCACAGGACAGTATTACTCTTGATATTTTTAATGTATTGCAGGGTTTGACGCAATTACTGATTTCACAATCCACTGTTTGGGAGAACAACACGAACCATTCAACCATTGCGATTTCAGGGAATATGGATAAGAAGATAGTGTTCTTGGCTACTATTATGTTATTGGTATGATGCTATAGAATATCTAACTTAATATAATTCTGGTTCGACAGGAACATTGCTCTAGATGATAAGTAGCTCTGATCAAGATGATGATGATAAATTTTGTGTGAAAGAAGCAGATACGATTAATAACGAATTTGGTCTAAACATATCGAGACACTGGTAGAAATAAAAAAGTCATTTCTAAAACTTATAAAACTTCTCAAGTTCTAAAACACAAAGAAGTAGCACATGTTCATTTCCCACGAGAAACCCATTCACCATTTAGTCATGATATAATAAGCACATTAATTACGTAGTACTTTTATTTTTTTAAATCATGAAAAACAGTCTTTTTGTGGTACATGTAGTTGATTAAGGTCATAAGCGACGATATATATAATTATATTTCCATCTACTCTGTATGAAATGTTCTTGTTTGATTTCCGAGATAGCTTTAATTTTTTTAATGTTGTACTATTACCATCTTCTGTGTGTTGGCCTGGCTAGGTCAGTGGTTAAATCACCTATTTAGTAATAAAAGGATACCAGGTTCAATTCCCAATTGATCCACATAGTTTTCTCCCTTTCTTTACTACAGTAACTTATTTTAACTTCATAAACACAAAAGAGCTGGCTTTTTATTTTTAATTGACGCAACCAGGAACTATTATATTATGCGAAGCCGAAAACAGCCCAGGATATTTACCCCCTTTTTTCTGTACATCATGTAGGATGCAAGTGAAGTTGTACCAGAAAGGTTACGACAATTTATATAGCGTTGAGAAACGTCGCCTATGACCTTCAGAAATATAGAACACAAGTAAAACACGGATATTGACCACAGTGATATTTACATCTTCTGAACTTATAATACATGTATACTTATATGATGATTTCTCATTAAATGTATATATTATACCGAAATAGTAACCAGGGATTTCCCTAAAATAACTCTTACAAGTTTATTGTTATTTCGGATTTCAAAAATTTCGGTTGAGCATCACTGAAGAGACATTATTTGTACTATATAAGTGTTACATTATGACCCCCGGGTCGAGTCCTCTGCAGGTGGACTGTTAATCCCCGAGGGTCTCTACCGCCCAGTAGCTAAGTACTTTGTTACTAGCTTGAAAATATATATATATTTAATTGCTGTGATAAAAGATAGAAATTCATTTCAAAATTAAGGATTATCTCCCTCATGCATAGCTCCTATCCTCGGACGCAATTTACAGCGATCGATTGATTCACTTATTCACTATTATTTATAACTTATACGGTACCAATTTTGATGCACCAGATGTGCATTTCGACAAATAATGTAGTGCTCAACCGAATTTTTTGAAATCCTAAATAACAACAAACTTGTAAGAGCTATATGAGGGGAAATTAGTGTGCCAAATAGTGGAGCCGAATTCGTGAAGATAACCAACAGTATGTGGATAATCACAGGTATTACATCAACGTTTATCCTCAAACAATCTGATATATCTATACAATCTATAGATAGTTATTGGTCCAGGAGTCCGTGTTTGCCCAGCTATCTATTTTGTATTGCTTGTGGGAGTTATGAGATTAATCACTGTTCGTTATCCTCAATTTTCATAAGTTTATCTGCATTATTAAATGTGAAGATAACAGATACAGATACGGATAGTTTATTGCCAAATAAGGGACCCCTAGGGGGTAGACATTGTAAATATTGTAATTAATTATAATAGGTTTCAACAACAACTAAAGGTACCAAGGGACAATGCATAGGAAACTGTTATATATATAAAGTATTGTCATTGTATCTATATCCATTCGAATACACCTTTCAATCATAAAATATAAATCATATACATGGTAAACAGATAACGAACAGTTATCTATCTCATAACTCATAACTCTCTGATTTTGAGAAAGCTGAGTTATCTAAC
This sequence comes from Ostrea edulis, assembly GCF_947568905.1. Classification (NCBI taxonomy): domain Eukaryota; kingdom Metazoa; phylum Mollusca; class Bivalvia; order Ostreida; family Ostreidae; genus Ostrea; species Ostrea edulis. The sequence continues at coordinate 7,960,127 of NC_079170.1, read as the reverse complement.
AATGTTTTACTTCAATTCTAAATAGTAATGACGTAGATCATCAACCAGATATACATTCTGCATATTCGTAGTGTAAAGCAACTCTTACTAATGTAGTAATTGAGGAGAACAAAGTTCTTAATACAACTGTATCAGTCACAAAATACTAACAGCATGCAAAAAAATCTCTAAATTCATTATCTATGTTGTTTAACAAATCTTTACATTTAAAAATGTATCCAAGTTACTGAAAAATTACACATGTACTTCCCTTGTTTAGAAAAAATGAGCCTTCAATTACTTCAAATTATAGACCAGTGCCACGTTTAAGCTGTGTTTGTAAAATATGTGAAAGAATTACGTTCTTGGCACACTGATTTTGACTGCGGATAACTCCGTTTACCTGATCAAGATATAGGGCTCACGGCGGGTGTGACCGGTCAACAGGGGATGCTTACTCCTCCTAGGCACCTGATCCCACCTCTAGTGTGTCCAGGGGTCCGTGTTTGCCCAACTCTCTATTTTGTATTGCTTGTAGGAGTTATGAGATTGATCACTGTTCGTTATCTTCATCTTGCATGTTTAAACATGTATATAATAATGCAAATGACTTAATTTACAAGTGTCAAGCAGGGCTTTTTCCTGGATATTCTATTGTGTGTTAACTATTGGAAACATACCAAACAGTTGTAAACATGTTGATGAGGGGGAAACACTGTTGATTTATCAAAAAGATTTTATAAAGTGTGACACTAGGATCTGCCTTACCAGCTGAAAAGATATGAAATTTTAGTAAACTATTGAAGTAACAAATCACAAATAAGAAATGAACAGAAGCATATTTCTCTGTAAAGCATAGCAATGCAGCGATGCAGGTGTTCCCAAAGGCTCTGCACTTTGCCCAATTTTATTTTTGATATACGACAACGACATTTCTGAAGATATGTTATCTGTTTGTCGATTATATGCAGGTTACTTACAACAAAGTTCACACGATGTTCATCTCATATAGATAGCTCTGAATCATGGCTTCAATCTTTTGAATGAATAGTCAAAGAAATGGTTACTTAAAGGACACAACGCATGTTTCCAAACTTTTTCATTTTTTCAGCAAAATTAACTCTTTTTATGCCTAAAACTACTTTAAATGTGTTTTGAATGAAATATTTTGCGTAGTTTTCGAGTTTGAAAGCGATGAAATTCAAATCTTGCAATATGCATATTTTCTTTCGCTAGTTTACGCGCCATTTTGTGTGACGTCATATGCGCCCTCGGGTTTGAAAGCATCTATTAGCCATTTCATAAACAGATTAGATTTAATCGACAAAAAACCAATTGTCACGTTAACGGCTTGTAAATAATAATGCATTAAGATGTTTTGTGCCGTGCTCGGGTGTACTAGTTGTCCGTAGAAAGGATTTAGACTGAGTATTTTTCAATTTTTCGAAGGAAGGTACGAGAAAAATGACGTGGATAATTTTTTTGTTGGAGTAAGAACTTTACCTTAAAAAAACCACACAGTCACCTTTTCAAACATCGCTTGGACAGAGACCCTGATAAACTGCGAGAAAATGGATATAGCGAAGCTATAAGCACTGGTAGGCCTATTCTGTTTTGCTCTTCAAATTCAATACACACTCGGATCAACTGACCTTCACCTTGTAACAACATATATCGACGATACAATGTAACTTCTACCAACTGGTAGATTTACAACAACAAAAAATAAAGATACAAAATAATTGAACTTTTAATTATATAAATAATAGAATATTGTATTTCCTAACTTTAAATTGAATTATAAAATTATTTCTTTATTGAACTCGTAGCATCTTGAGTGCGTCAGTAGGCTATAACGCCGTGCTCCCACTTCGTACTTCCTAAAGACGTGCAGATCACAATTCAAAAATAGTAATAAGATTGCTTTATCAAAATAAAATAATGTGATTACCACTTTAAATTTTAATATTTTTATTGATTTGTGTGTGTGTTGTCTTTTTCTTTCTTTCCGAAATGCACGCGTGACAATAGCTTGGCATGGGCCTAGTTGTCAACAATTTAACGTATCATAATTTGTCTAATCCAAAAATAAATAATGATTGCACTGTTTATTTTAGAAAAACAGCGCCAATTACAGATGTATAAAGGAATAATATCCCCAAACAGTTTGTAGACAGCGACCCATATAAACATTATTTACTCACAATTTTGCCGATTTCATACACGCTTTACTCGCTATATTTGGGTATTTACATCGTTATATGTGTGCACTGGTGGCGAACACATATAAAACTCGGACAATTTATCAACATCGATTTAAATGTTGCCCATGGTAAATTAATTAGGCCCCTAAAAGTTGAGTTTTTAATAATATCTCGCAGTACTTTCACAATCCTAAGGGCGCATGTGACGTCACAGTACCACGTGACTACCTACCTAATTAACTTGACTTTTTTAAATCGGGGCTTAGATTTAAGTCGGTATTGTGGTTAATTATCGCAAAATTTCGGCGAACGAACTATTAGAATTAATTACTATAAGCATAAAGAAGACAAAATGCATGTAATATTGTATACTTTGAAAACATGAGATATGTCCTTTAAGTTTAATCTTTTTAAAATTAAAGCTGTAGTCTTTAGTTTTAAAAAGATATTCAACTTCTTAACTTAATTTTTCACGAGAATCAACCAGAATTTGTTCACGGGCAAAAACATTTCGGAATTATTCTGTGGTCGAAATTATGTTGATCTAACTACAGTGTATATTGACGAAATTGTAAACAAAGCCTATCAGAAAATAGAAATACTAAAACCATTGACGTTTTATGTAACACGAAAAACACTCTATAAATTATATATAGGTTTTATAAGACCACAACTAGAATATTGCAATTAACAGCATCAAGAATTAATGCTGGTCTCCCAATAATAGCTCCAAGATTATTTTTTTGTGTTGTTCTTCAAAACAGGTTATGAACCACTTGATAAAAAGCGTAATAGGACTAATCTTCTCCCCGTGTATAAGATTCAGAAATAATAATAAATAAGAATCGAAGCAAGCTACTGACAAACAAGCTGATGGTGCAGGGGTTTCAACAGTCATTGGATCAAATGCCATGTTTCATACCAATTGTTAGGCCGTTCCTAGCACACTGATTTTGACTACGGATAACTAAGTTTACCTGATGAGGATATAGGGCTTACGGCGGGTGTGACCGGTCGACGGAGGATATTTACTTCTCCTAGGCACCTGATCCCATCTCTGGTGTGTTCAGGGGTCCGTATTTGCCCAACTATCTATTTTGTATTGATTTTAGGAGTTATGAGATTGATCACTATTCGTTATTTTCACCTTTCACCACAATTATTTTCCAGTTTACCTGAAACATATGGTGTGTCCAGGGGTCCTTGTTTGCCCAACTATCTATTTTGTATTGTTTATAGGAGTTATGAGATTGATCACTGTTCGTTATCTTCACCTTACATAGTCCCAACAATCAAAAATGCCACTTGTAATTCAACACACGGAACTCTTCAGATTACAATGTACCATTTTGCAGATTAAAAATATTTAAAATATCACTTATATCACAAGTTGTTTGCAGATTGAGTTCGATAAGTAGTGTAGTATGCGAAACAACGTCAATTAGTAGTTTCAAAAATCTTATATTTCAAAGCGTAAAGAAATCATCGAAACCAGGGGATTTAACTCTGTATTAGAGACCTGCATATTTTGCGCCTTATACGAACTATGAAAGTAGAATGATTCGGACTTATTGTGAAGTCATGATGTTTAAGAGGGAGATATGAAGTTTTATTATACTTTCATGTAAAACTTATACGGTACCAATTTTGATGCACCAGATGCGCATTTCGACAAATAATGTCTCTTCAGTGATGCTCAACCGAAATGTTTGAAATCCGAAATAACTATGAAGTTTTAGAGCTAAATATAGCCAAAAACAGCGTGCCAAAAAACTGGAGCCAAATTCGTCCAAGGTTAAGAGCTATGCATGAGGGAGATAATCCTTAATTTTGAAATGAATTTCTAAATTTTATAACAGCAATTAAATATACATCCGTATTTTCAAGCTAGTAACGAAGTACTTAGCAACTGGGCTGTAGAGACACTCGGGGACTAACAGTCCACCAGCAGAGGCCTCGACCCAGGGGTCATAATGTAAAACTTATACGGTACCAATTTTGATGCACCAGATGCGCATTTCGACAAATAATGTCTCTTCAGTGATGCTCAACCGAAATGTTTGAAATCCGAAATAACTATGAAGTTTTAGAGTTAAATATAGCCAAAATCAGCGTGCCAAAAAAGTGGAGCCTAATTCGTCCAAGGATAAGAGCTATGCATGAGGGAGATAATCCTTAATTTTGAAATGAATTTCTAAATTTTATAACAGCAATTAAATATACATCCGTATTTTCAAGCTAGTAACGAAGTACTTAGCTACTGGGCTGTAGAGACCCTCGGGGACTAACAGTCCACCAGCAGAGGCCTCGACTCAGGGGTCATAATGTAAAACTTATACGGTACCAATTTTGATGCACCAGATGCGCATGTAAAAAACCTGAATCTGATTGGCTGAGAAGCATTTGAAAGAAAATTGTGTTACCCCCTGAGAACAGAAAGCACGTGGCATTATCCAGGAACGGGTAACAGTACTTGACAACGGTTGATATAATAAAATATTATCACATGTGTCAAATTTATGCGCTTACGGTTCGCCGTAGATTGTTAGACGTCGTTTGAGCGTTTGTAATACAGAAGAATGCCCGCATCAATATACGAAAAATCGTACGACAGTGACGTCAACAGATGTACGTCTTTCTGCTTTGTTGTTTATATATCATTCAGTATAATAAAATAGATATTGCATGTAATTTAGGTTAACATTGACAATTTTCACCCCTCGAAAAACCATTGGTTTTCTCGGGGTGAACATTTTCAATGTTACCCGCAACTACATGCAAAATGTATATATTATCAGCCCCGGCACATGAATGTCTAGATAAATCAGATTACGTGTTGCATAGAATTCTCATACTGAGGTATAATAATGAAATAAGCATAAAAGGGGTGAATATATATTTGTGACTGAACATACATTTTATTGCATGTTATATCTACATATTAAAATTACTGGGGTGGACTTCAAAATAATTAGACAATGTGACACATGCTACTTATTGTTTTCACTTGCTATCTTTATAAATGCTCTAATTCATTATTCAGAATGCATACCACAACAATATGTACATGTTACTTGATTTTATTTCACTGTACTTCACGTGAATACACCTTTGCTTTTCTCATTATTGATCAAAATTTCTGGAGCTTTCGTAGTTGTATACATGTTGCCGACATCATGTACTGTTTAGCGTTAGTTTCGTATTTTCAGTTTGAGATATATAAATGTGTATTTATTGCCTTAATTGTTCTTGAGCATTCAAGAAATTGTTGTTTTAATGTTTTACAGATATTTATCAGATGTTTTACATCATCAACGCTCTTAGATTTTATAAAACAAAATATAGCTATTTATATAATATCAAGGACGATGTGGTTGCGTCATTTGCTGTCTGATGTCACGTAACTATTATAGATTAACGTTTATTTTATACTTACAGTTAGTGACGACATTCGCTAGATTGAAACCATATGGTTTCTTTCATTTTTGTGAACATTAATCCTGTTTTTTTATCTAAATTTCATGTTGTACGCCAGTCCTGCTCGACACTGTTTGACAGATCTTCGGTTGTACTGTACCGTACAGCGTGTCGATTGGTTGAACGGTGCCGTACAGGTCTGTGATTGGTCGCACGGTATCGTACAACATTTCTATTGGTTTCCGTATGTCATGTGATCCTTTCCAAACGTTTATATATCCGGTGATAACGCTCAGTTTCGGAAGATAACCTCTTGCTAGGCGCGTAAAGTTCAAAGGAATTAAATAAAAACCAGACTTTACCCCTTTTCGCACGTCAAGTCCAAGTGAGAAAACGTTTTTGTCGATGATGGATAATTGTACAGTTAGCATAAATTCCAGTTACTGACTACTGTTTTTACTTTACAACCCCCTTCCCATATTAAAAATGTACGGTATACGTCACCTTTGAGATGCCTTGTTAAAATCTTACATGAATGAATCAACACTTGAACGAATAATGTCTCAAATGCACATGGATATCTTCTGTTTCCATGCTACCAAAGGAATAAGGATCAGTTCTTATTTTGTGACCTCTCCAAACTAGCTTGGCCATTCCCGGGGAGCTTACAATAATATCCCTAGTTCAAACTGTGAATGTGAAGAGGACATCTATCATATCTTCTGTGTTATGGATGCAAAAATCCAACTTCGGGAAGGATTATTTATTAATTGAACAACTTTCACTTTAATGGTGTTCATTCATTATTTTAGGATGATAAATATATCTTTCTGAAGAGGAAAATATGAAGAGTGTTGGTGTTCAGAAATGGTACTGATCATTTAAAGTTTGCTCAACTTGATATCCAAGTATTGATTTTTAACAATGTAAGCGATATCTATTATGGTATCATGATGCTTTTTCTGTCGTATGTCACACTTATGAATATTTAGATAGTCACTTTTGCATTGTGTGACATACATGTATGGGATTGAATATGTGATTATATAGCATTTAAAGAAAGTGATTATAATAGTTTTGGAACTTGTATCCAGTCCTTTTGTCCAATTGGCAATAAAATATGTGCAAACCAACTCCAACAAAAATATGAAATTGATAAGAGAGCAAACATGTATCGTTGGACACACTCTAAATGGGATCAGGTGCCTATACGAATAGTAAGCATCATCTGTCAACCGATCAAACCCGCCATGAGCCCTATTTCTTGATCAGGTAAACGGAATAATCCGTAATTGAAATCAGTGTAACACGAACGGCTTAACAATGGTATGAAATTCGTCAGACAACATTTGTTCCCATGACAGGTTATATTAGTAAATTAGATTGATAAAACGGTCGTTGATTTCACTTAGTACCTTATAATTCAGGTTGAACCCCATTTTAGCGTTTAATGTTTCAATTGTAAATAGGAATCACGTGCCTGCATGGATTATGTGCTTCATAATTGTAGAAACTACTTGTACATTTGGCACACTTGAATACTAACAAGAATCCATTATTTATCCTTTTAACAAAAAGAACGAGATGCCGATGGAAATCCTTTCAATAGGGCTACTCTGTCCATTTTGTTTTCATATGTCAAAAATTTACAGACAATATTTCAGAATTATCATTAGTTTTCAAATATTTGGTATTTAAAAAAAATAATTCTGATTGTATTTTCTACTTTGTATACATGTATTTTGAGTTGACAATTATATACAGTACACTTTGGAAACATATGAACAAAATTTACTGATAACTTGATTTGAACATATTTCATTATATAAATATACAATGAGATTTGTTAAAAGTTCTAGGGACTTAGAAAACCTCTCCCAAATTTACTTATGTACGAAGCATTGGATTATAATTCATAGTACACTGATTCTCACTACAAATTATTCCCATAATATGATCAAGATATAGGGTTTACAGCGAGTGTGACCATTCGATGGGGATGCTTACTCCTTCGGTGCACCTGAACCCATGTCTGCTAAACCGATTTCTAGAACATATATGCAATTTGAAAGACGTCCTTGATAGTGCAAGGTGAAGATAACGAACAGTGATCAATCTCATAACTCCTACAAGCAATACAAAATAGAGAGTTGGGCAAACACGGACCCCTGGACACACCAGAGGTGGGATCAGGTGCCTAGGAGGAGTAAGCATCCCCTGTTGACCGGTCACACCCGCCGTGAGCCCCATATCCTGATCAGGTAAACGGAGTTATCCACAGTATGTATCCAAGGGAACGGAGGAGGATGAAGATGAAGATAACAAACAGTGATCAATCTTACAACTCCTTTAAGCAATACAAAATAGATAGTTGGGCAAACACGGACCCCTGGACACATCAAAGGTGGAATCAGGTGCCTCAGAGGAGTAAGCATTCCTGTCGACCGGTCACACCCACCGTGATATAAAAAGAACTGATTACTAATCCAAGGAAACAGAAGTTGTTTTCCGGATTTGCTTGCTTATTAACAGCTCTCAACTGAATCGATACGCAAGAGCTTGTTCTGCATCTGATCAGTTTTTATATCGGGGCAGACTATTGACAGACAAGTTGATGTTACATGGGCCTCAGCAGTCACGTTTAAAATCAGCATATCGCAAATTGTACGGTTGTTATAACGATCTAGTCTGACGGTGCAGCCTGTCATTGGTTCAAATGTTGTTTGACGTATTTAGTACATATTTATAAGCCGTTCTCTATTCATTGATTTTGATTACCGATTACTCCGTTTACCTGATCAAGATAAAGGGGTCACGGGGGTGCGATCAGTCGACGGGAATGCTTACTCCTCTTAAGTACCTGGTCCCAACTCTGGTAGTTTATATATTTAGGGGTTCCTACTCTCAATTGTGTATTTTCATAGGAGTTGTGAGATTGATCACTGTTTATTCTATCTTTTTCCTCATGTGTTCCAATTTGAACAGTTTACTCTCTATATATCAATTCTCTTTTAGGTTACCTCTAAAACAAAGGTATATAGTGCAAGGATATCACACTGTTTCAACCCATCTTCAACATTTAAACATGGACGTTCTTGCCCTAAAGATTATAGCGGTTGGAAAAAAGCTTCCGAAAAGTTGAGTTGTGAGAAATATGATAGCAGATGTCATGATAATCAACATGTTGCCTATCATTGCGTTATCAATGCCTGGATAAACGCGACAATAGAAGTTTGTGCTCCAGTTGTTTCAATTGTAGGTAAGTAATATTATTATTATAAATTCTTGTGACTTCTGCATACTGTATGCTTAGACTTCTTTTATGTATAGGATATGAAATAGTTGATAATCTCAAAATACTCAAACCAGATTCATAGAAGCAATATAGAATTCAAAGAAAAGCAAAAATATAGAAAGTAAAGAAAACCAATTTATGTCAGACACCCGAGTCTCCGTCAATGGGTCGAAGTGTTTAGAAAAGGCTAAAACGAAAACGTCCAAATGAGTTCCGCTTAAATGTTTTTCCTAAAAGAGCGTTCAAAACCCCCCGTCATTCAAATAGGATACCCTAGACCATGGACATAAAAGAAAGACCTTCTGTCTTTGCGAGATTTTTTGTGATTAAAAGCATCTTTAATTTTAAATAAATTGGCTTTAGAAAAAATATAATCTAAAATGTTTCATAGCTCAGTTCAGTTAAGGCTTGCCAGGAACAATTACAGTGATGTATATAAATGTAGCTCAGTGCACTTCGCACCATATGACGTCACAGTAAAAACATACGTCACGACGCATAAGTTCTTACAGTTGTATCGAGGGGAAAGTGTCATAATAGTATGTCATTATTTACTACCGTTATCAAGTGATAAGCAGTATTCATGAAATTTTTTCTTGTCAAATGCTTATCATATAATCATATATTATTTCTTTTTCATATCAAATCACTCTGCATTTATCATATCTAGTTTGCAAGAAGGTGATGTTCATTTTATATTGTTACCTTGAAATCGCCCCTACATATTCTCCTGATCGGATTAGCACTGCGTTTAATTTACATAATAAATGTAAAAATGCAACAATGTACAGTGTATGGTGGTGCTTGATGTTTATATATTTTTATTCTTATTACATTGATATATCAGAAAAGTGTTGAGAACAACTTCTGACACAAGCAGAAACCCCTTTCCGCATCTGATAATATCTTGCATACTCATGAAAATTAAGAAATATGCTGCATTAGAGGCAATTTAAACTTCCTTCCTTCTATCGGAGAACTTGCTCCAAAAACTTTTCAGGTAATGTAAAGTAGGCTCTGTTTTTCAATATTAAAAGGGTCAGCCTGCATGTAACCGATATCGTTGCACTTTTGCAATTATCACAATAATTTTTGTTGGTTCTAAATATATAATGTCACGTGATAGTCTCGTGATGTTCAACACATGCCTCGATGAAAATGTATGGAAGGCTACTGGGTATCGGTTTAAACGTCCTTTCGTTCTCGGATATTTTCCATTAAATATTTTCCATATAAAACACTAAAGGCCATTTTATGCACCTATTTTACTTTATTTTTGTATGGGACGCCTTAATTCAACTGAGAAGTGATCTCTCGAATTCACGATTAACAATCTAGTTCGTCAATACAACCTATCATTGGGTCAAATGCTGTCTGACGTCATGTCACGTTATTCATACCGATTGTTAGGCCGTTCTTGGCACACTGATTTTGACTACGAATAACTCCGTTTACCTGATCAGGATATAGGGCTCACGGCGGGTGTGACCGGTCGACAAGGGATGCTTACTCCTCCTAGGTACCTGATCCCACCTCTGGTGCGTTCAGGTGTCTGTGTTTGCCCGACTATCTATTTTGTATTGCTTATATGATTTATGAGATTGATCACTGTTCGTTATCTTCACCTTTCACTTTCCATGCGTGATGAAAACCTTATCGTAAACATTCAAAATGGGGGTGTTCTAATGGTAACAGGCATTCAACATTGAAATATAGGATAATTGGAAGGGGATAGGTCACTGGTAAAATCTAAACATTACAATGGAAGTGTTCGAGTGAAAATCAGCTGGGATATACACAGTATGAGGCAGTCAGAGGATTCATTGATCAATGTTTATTATCTATATTTATGTTCCCAACATTTGAGAACAAATTGTTTTCTAGATTGATTTTGTCTGTTTTTCTTATTTTTCTCCAGTATTAATGTTACCAAACTTGTTTCGATGGATCAAGGTAAAACATTCACGGATGTTTGGTGGTGGTCTGTAGATATGCAACACTGATCTCATTTTTCACTCCACGTCTGCTAAATTCTTAATTGGAGGATTTTAAGTTCACCATAAATTTATCATAAATGATCGAAAATTGTTGAATTTATACTGCTAAATGACATGAACAAAAATGCTGAGTCATCCTCACGTGCGCATTTATGCACGACCATTGTTTTCCTTTCAATTTTATGGTGCCATAATGTAAAACTTATACGGTACCAATTTTGATGCACCAGATGCGCATTTCGACAAATAATGTCTCTTCAGTGATGCTATCTTTCTAATGAAAGAAGGAAATAAACGAACGTTCGTTGCAGGTTAATTACAAGATATTTACATTTACTTCATGTTCTTTATCAGAAAAGTATTAGATAACTTTGACTGACATCTACACATAAATGCAAATACCCAATCACTAACGGTATGCTGGGAGTAAGAATACAAGAACTATATATTGTTTACAAACAAACGTCTGTTTGTCTATAAGCATGATCTTTGGGAACTTCGATGTTTTGGATCTGGACTTCCTAAATTTTATTTTTACCGAAGATGAAGATGGTCAGTTCCTGAAAGTTATTAACTTGGATTATTTGAATGAATCTACAGCAGTATAAACAGGGGTTAAAATTAAAACAATTTGTATCAGTTTCAACACGGAACAGTGAGTATCATTAATAACAAAGAAAAATCAGTAAAAGAAATGCATAAGCAAACAAGATAATCTACTTCTTCTATAAGTCTTTATTGCATTTTAATAGGATGCACATACGAAAAGGTTTAAACAAACCTTGAGTGAAGAAATGGAGAAACCATTTGATGACGATGATAATAATAATGCTTTAGTTAGAAAATGTAGTCCGATTAGTACATGGTGCTATTCTTCCCCGGTGCCTTCTGAAATACGAACAATATACTCATACTGATACATACAATCAAAACTTTGAAGCCAGACAGGTCCCTAATACCAAAGAAATACTTCATGAGGACTAAAACTCTTTCAAGGTAAATACATATATTCAGTAGATGATAGTAACGTATATACATATGCAAATAAAATAAAATTTTGTTACATTCCTCATCAAACAACAAAAATAGGACCCATTTGTAATATGTATGTATGTTGGCATTGCAGAATGAAACCTGGAAACAAATGGTTGACCCCTCACCCTGGTTGACTGTTTAGGACACTTTGATTGCGAGGCAAGATTACAACTCAAAATGTCGACCTCAAATAAGTCCTAAAATGAGAAGCAACTCTATAAAAAAAAAATAGCAGCCTAATCAATCGGTACCGAGCAGACTTGAAGAGCGATATGAATGTGGTACATGATAAATAGTTCAAAATGGCCACCGACATTTTGCACGGCTTGTTCAAAGAAAGAACAAGGTTAGAATTATTTTCATTTCTTTGGAAACGAGGGGATTATTTGTTATATCCATACTGAGAGGAACAAGCGCATTCACAGAAATACAATGCGTATGGTGAGAAAATAAACTGAAGACGTTAGATTTGTGAAGATAACGAAGAGTGATCAATATCATATTATAACTCCTATAAGCAATACAAAATAGAGAGTTGGGCAAACACGAACCCCTAGATATATCAGAGGTGGGATCAAGTGCATAGGAGGAGTACGCATCCCTTGTCGACCGGTCACACCCGCAGCGAGCCCTATACTAAAAGCGAGACATGTCACCCTTTTGTGACATCTAAATGTTTTACAAATGAGGTGACGCATGCGCGTAAGTCATTGCTTATCTTGGAGGCGAATTTGACAGCGAGATATTGTATTATTTGAAATGACTACGATTATTGTTGATTTTAGTGCGGAATAAGTGAGTAATAAGCGTTTGTGGATTGATGTATGTAAGCTTATGAACGATTCGCATCAAATGTAACCTGAAATGAATTCGAACCGAAGCACGACTTTCTCCCCTTATACTTTATGAAGACTTGGACAGATACGAGGGGATAGGAAAGATCGAATATAAATAACCCTCCTCTCGTTTCCTCAGAAATTTGGCCCACAAAACACAAAGAGGTCATTGATACTGAGGAGTTAGAGAAAATTTATAAAATTTAGAAATTCATTTCAAAATTAAGGATTATCTCCCTCATGCATAGCTCTTATCCTTGGACGAATTTGGCTCCACTTTTTTTGGCACGCTGTTTTTGGCTATATTTAGCTCTCAAACTTCATAGTTATTTCGGATTTCAAACAATTCGGTTGAGCATCACTGAAGACACATTATTTGTCGAAATGCGCATCTGGTGCATCAAAATTGGTACCGTATAAGTTTTACATTATAATTACATCCAAGGGGCAGAGGCATCACCTGTCTTACTTCACCAAGCTGTGTGGTACTTCCTCGCAGGTCACTTTGTCTTCTAGAGGAATAGAACCCTATCACCAGATCAACTAGCTTACAAATCCATCAAGATAACACTAGAATGTATGTAACATTACAACTTGAAATTCTACAGAAAAATAGTCATAAAGGCATTTCATCTGATGATCGTCACCGCACTTACAAGAGGGTTTATGCCACAGGTTTCAGTATTTTTGCCCTATTAAGTTTTGAAACTTTTGATAAACAATACCCTATAGGAATGTGACTCATCTCGTTAAAAAATATTACAGAGATACTCTCATGGATACTATTACATCGTTTTCCACTAAGTCTCTTTCAAAACTCACCTTTGCAACTTTCCTATAAAATATGTATTGCTGCTGCGGTTACAATATTTCAACTATGAAAGGTGAAGATAACGAACAGTGATCAATCTCATAACTCTGATAAGCAATACAAAATAGATGGTTGGGCAAACACGGACCCCTCGACACACCAGAGGTGGGATCAGGTGCCTAGGAGGAGTAAGCATCCCCTATCGACCGGTCTCACCCGCCGTGAGCCCTATATCTTGATCAGGTAAACGGAGTTATCCGCAGTCAAAATCAGTGTGCCAAGAACGGCTTAACAATCGGAATGAAACACGTCAGACAGCATTTGACCCATTCTTTTATTCTTCTTTCAGCACTTGCACCTTCAATTTCACGAAGTAATCAACATGGTCGACAGGGACTTGATTACGAAACAACATTATAGCTATGCTTATTGTGGTTTCATGAGTTTGAACTCATTTAATCTGTTTTGTATTAAACTTGTATTAATATTAATGTCTTTTAAAAACAATAAAAGAATTGGAAATTTGAAATATTTCACTTCATGAACTCTTTTCTTCTGCAAAATTTGCTATTCAAAAAGATATCCGATAATAGCAACTTACCCACATGATAATGCGGGAGTTTTACAAATCTGAATAAACTTAGCAAATACTACACGATTTTTATAATGTAAATACCGCGCGTTATTCAATTTGTATTGCACACACAATCGCAATTATGAAATGTATTTGTCAAAAAATTATCATTCTATGTTTAAGTATATGCAAGATGAAGATAACGAACAGTGACCAATATCATAACTCCTACAAGCAATACAAAATAGATAGTTGGGCAAACACGGACCCCTGGACACACCAGAGGTGGGATCAGGTGCCTAGGAGGAGCAAGCATCCCCTGTCGACCGGTCACACCCGCCGTGAGCTCCATATCCTGATCAGGTAAACGGAGTTATCCGCAATCAAATCAGTGTGCCAAGAACGGCTTAACAATCGGTATGAAACACGTCAGACAGCATTTGACCTAATGCAAGGTTGTATTGACGAACTAGATCGTTATAGCGACCATAGAATTTGCGAAATGCTGACTTCAATCGAGACTGTTGAAATCCCTGTACCATCAACTTGTTTGTCAGTAGCTTACCTCGATTTAAAAACTGACTATACGCAGAACAAGCTTTTGCATATCGAATCAGTTGAGATATATAAACACCATATGCAGGTGATAATGGGATATTGCTACATAAATGTGGGAAGTTGACGATGGAGAAGCTGAAATCATCCCGTTTGTCATACAGTTGAGTTGTCAGTTTGCCGTTAATATCTACTTTCAATAAAATATATATAAATGCCTAATGGATGATGTAAATAAATATTCCTTGATCAAATTCATATCCCCGTGCATAGTAATATCATCTAAAATCTAGCATTTCATCTATAACAGATGTAATTTTCAATGAATTTTTTTAAAATACAATTTATGCCATACATGTAAGTATATTTATATACTGTAAACAATCAATTTGTCAATGATTACTGACTAACATGAGTAACACAATCCCTCAACTTTGATTGGCTAAATACCTCTAACTTATCAATGATCTTTCATAATCATCTTACTGCGTGTAATGCAATATATCTGTCGATTGAACGAATCAATTGGACATACTCAAAACGTACGCGTTGAGAGATGAAGGGATGTGTGTGTTTAGTGAACGTCTGTAGCAGTTCTCATTACAATTATCAATATTACTAGTTTGAATTTCATCATTGTATCCTATAAAACTTTCCCCCTACTTATCATCCTAAACTTTGTTTCAAAAAGTAGTCATGCTTCTATATATTTTCATTACAGGAAATTGTTGCGCTGAATTCAATGTTCTAGGTGGCATAATACAAGAAAATTATCATGCATCATGCGGAAACAGTACAACGCCATGTCCGTTTTACTACATGTCAGATAAGGCATATAAATGTAAGCATCCTCCTCCACATCATCACCACTATCATTATGGTCATTGTATTCATCATCATCGTAGTCAAGTAAAACAAAAAAATACTACACCACTCTATTATCATTTCCTATTCTTATGATTGTAATATAGTGTTAATTGTAGCTAAGCGGGAGTGGTAGCCTAATCATGCTAGTGGTTTGAATATCGTGTAGATCAGTTTAAAATAGGTTCCTTTGCAAAGCCGCCAGCATTAGAGACAGTTGTAAATCGTCACGGGTTATTTGGACGACCACTACTTTGACACCCATTATCAGTACGGATACATTAGATACGTTACTATCACCACATGCTCAAAAGGTTTGGATTGAATATGTGTGTATTTTTATTCACGGGAAATCGATGTACGTCGTTAACAATTAAATTAACCGCAAGAAACATTTTTTTTGCATTATGTTGTTGTCAGTACTTCCATACCTAGATGTGTACGTAACTCATATTTTTGATGGTATACAAATCTCGAATGTAAAATATATTGTTCCTTTAAAATGCAAAATGAACTATTTTTTATAAAATAGATTCAATGTTGGGCGGTATTTTCTTGTTATATGTTGCATGGATGTGTTACAATTTGACATATGGATGTTAGATAGTAAGCAAAATGACTGCTTCAATCTTACATTAAAAATATATATGTATACTTTTGCCATTTTGGGTGATTTTAAAAATTCGAAAAATACATGAAGTGAGCAAAGCCAAATGGTTCGTCTCCATGGCAACCAGAGATAACCGTAATTAATTTCTTACCATACTTCGGCGTTACATATAATTATCTGTTCAATGCAAATATCAGCAAAGTCCGATTTAAGTAATTTCCAGCTTTTTGTTCTAATAACGAATGCAAAATCTGAAACATGTTTCAGTCAGTTTTCAAACACGACAATACCTCACATACACATTTGGTTTATATACCCGCAGATCAATCCTGTTACAAGTACATAGCTTTAAATGAAAGGCCCGCAGCTGATAACTATAAGCCATTGCATCATATTGAGAGGAAAAACAAATCTATTTTCGACAACCAATCGCACAGAGAAAAGAAATCAGTAACAGACCAACAATGGAGTAACGGAACTTCATCACAATTTACAGCAAGGAATGGGTAAGAGACTTATTATTCAATGTAATAATTTCATTTTACAGAGTCTGTCCTAACATTAATTACATTGTTTATTCATTAAAGTTATGAATGCGATTTCTTATTTCATTTCAGATCCAACTCACTGACAGATGTGAAACTTTCTCTAACACTTCTCATTGTACTTGGTATTTGTACATTGACGTAGTACTCTCAACCTACACTCTACATGTAGTTCAAAAGTTGTTCGTCGTTTACTTTGTTTTTTTTCCATGTTATTGATAAAAGCTTGTTACACAAGAAAACATTTTTTGAAAGAGCCATAGCACACTTGGCAGTCATTTTCATTTATTTAATGACGTATTCTTATTTTTACAAATAAAATGTGCATCATGACTACCTTTTACCTGTCAAAATATTTCACTTGTGTTAAAATGTTTTTCAAATGTCAGATTTGATTAACAAGGTTTATGTCTATTGTTATTTATTGATGAAAAATGTAAATTGTATGTGTTCAGTAAACTAGATAATTTTATGGACTAAACATGTATGTGATGTTAGTAATCAAATTAATCAATTTGTGTTCAGTAAGCTGGATAATTTTATGGACTATACATGTATGTGATGTTAGTAATCAAATTAATCAATTTGTGTTCAGTAAGCTGGATAATTTTATGGACTATCCATGTATGTGATGTTAGTAATCAAATTAATTAATTTGTACTTGTGAAACTCAATTTGCACGTACGTGGCTAGTTTTTGGTTGTATTTTGTAATGCGTTAAATCAATCGAAATCTTGGTTTTACATTATTTAAGCAATATTTTATTCAATAAGTGAACATAATTGGGCAGCAGGCAAATCATATTTTAGTCATCCCCTTACATTTTACATTTTTTAGCCATCCCCTTACATTTTACATTTTTTAGTCATTCCCTTACATTTTACATTTTTAGCCATCCCCTTACATTTTACATTTTTTAGTCATCCCCTTACATTTTACATTTTTTGTGTATATGCTTATCTTCTCTGTGGTGTTTATTGCAGTTGTTTGTATTTGTCGGTAGTGTTTCCTATATCTTTTATCAGCTCCGCTATTGAGTTAAACTTCATCAATGTCTTCGTTAGGGGAGTATCCAATTTAGTGTTAGGTCAAAGGTAATGACCAGTGACAGAAAATATCTTGAGTAGATAGGTCACGTGATAAATTGGTTAAAAAAATTGTCTGTTTTAATGTATTATACCTGAGACATTATATGCTGTGTGTGCGTGTGTGTATTTCATTATTATTATTATTTTAATACGTCCTGAAACTGTTGTTTATTCTTATCTAGCATATTTATGGTATCTTGTGTTTTCATGTTTATATGTACAATGAGGATAGTACAGCTTTTAATGTTTTATTTATTTTCTATGTATTATGTGTATAACATTCCGTTGTAAGGTATATATGCATTGTAAAGCACCTTTGAGCGTACACTATGCTCAAAGGAAAACGGTGCTATATAAATATGGAATTATTTTTATTATTATTAAAAGGATTATAGTAAACGAAATCATGTTTTAACAGATGATGCGGAATTTCATTGATTAAAATAGTGAATTTATATTTGAAATTATATTACCTGATATTACCTGATCAGGATATAAGGATCACAACGGGCGTGACCGGTCAACAGGGGATGCTTATTCCTCCTAGGCACCTGATCCCACCTCTGGTGTGTCCAGGGGTCCATGTTTGCCCAACTATCTATTTTGTATTGCTTATAGGAGTTATGAGATTGATCACTGATCGTTATATTCACCTTGCATTCATCAACTTTAAGATTTGACAAATAATCACGTTTGGCTAGAATTAAGACAGAGTTTTCAATGATTGTTCTGTAATGTTAACATGGATGAGTTAGGATTCATTATATTGATTATACTTGTTCTGTTATTAACCATACACATTTTGTCTATTGAGGTTAAACTGTTCATTTCAGCTCAAAGCAGAAATATGGCTATTTTTATTATAAAATTCTCTCTATGATGGGATATATATCATTGAAGTAGTGTAGATTAGTTGATCAAATATGAGTTTAGACAATTTTTAACTTTAGCACTTTCATATCGTTCGAATGAAATTATCTCACATATCTTGTCTATGTACACTGCAGTCCGAATTTTCTTACTTGTGTTCATTAACAACAAATTAATCCAATTTCAAATTGTATTGAGTAACTGACGTATATATAGTATTTGTTTATTGTCCCTGTTAGTCAACTGATGGTTAGTTAAGCAGGGGCACTTTGCGTTTGTAATGTTTTGACCAAAATTGTCAACTTGATATGATTGAAAAAATGTTCGTTCCAATACTCCTAATGATTGTGAATTATGGGGGGGGGGGTGTTGAAATGTAGACATCATCGAGAAATTGCATCTAAAATTTGGTAAACTTACATTGAATCTCAAGACATCTACTCCAAATTGTATGATTTGTGGTGAACTTGCTAGATATCCATTGTGTACACATGTCAAAATTAGAATGAGTATATTCTGGGTAAATTGTTCAATGGGAAAAACAAAGAGTTGCCTAATATTGTGTACAACTTTTTACATAATTCAACAATAGACGATGATGATGTTGGTTTTAAATGCATTAGGTAGAGTATTAAAATTTAAAAGAATCTAGTTTAAACTATATTTGGATACTACAAAATGAAGAAAAGGACAAATGGCTGATTAGTGTTATCAAACAAACTTTGAATGATCAATTTCAACAGGGTCTCTACAGCCGAATATCTAAGTACTTCGTTACTAGCTTGAAAATACAGGTGTATATTTCATTGCTGTTATAAAATTTAGAAATTCATTTCAAAATTAAGGATTATCTCCCTCACGCATAGCTCTTATCCTTAGACGAATTTGACTCTACATTTTTGACACACTGTTTTCCCCTAAAATAGCTCTAAAACTCCATTATTATTTCGGATTCCAAACATTCCGGTTGAGCATCACCGACGAGACATTATTTGTCGAAATGCGCATCTGGTGCATCAAAATTGGTATCGTATAAGTTTTACATGTGATACATTAGTGTACACCAGGAACAGGTGTATTTTATGATATATTTACAAATAGTATCTTTACATCAGAGCTTATTTAGAAGCCAATGTACCAAGAAATATCATTTTTACATTGGCAAGATTTAGAACAAGTAATCACAGATTACCTATTGAAACAGACAGATGGGTTGATGTACCTAGAATAAATGAATTTGTACTTTACTTGAAATCGATATTGGGGATGAGTGTCATCAAAATATCACAGGCAATGTAAGTACCAATACTGAATCTGATGGACTACTAACCGTCTTATCAAAAATGACGATTATATGTTTATATATTCGCGTCGGACAGATCACAAGAGTGTGAGTTTAAATTCGTCACAACCACCGAATAGTAAAGACTTCAAGGATACAGTTTTAAATCGGTCAGGAAGCGAAAATCTGGAAACAATCTGCAGCATTTACCAAACGATATGTATATTTCCAAACTGTTAAAGTTGTGTTAAGAAACGAGTCCATATGTTCACGGTCAGAAACACTATCTACGTGTACAAGAAACAATAGCGACTGTCCAACGCGAAATCTCATGAACAGAAAAAGCACAAAAGCAAGTTATAGTGACGAAAGATATGCGAGAGACTGCTATGCATTGAATATGTTTATTAATGGTGAAAAACGTAGCATTGAACACGTTTCCGACGAACATAAAAACTACAGTTGTTCCACGCATGCATCAGAAGCTAAATGAATAAAAACAAGAGTACCATTGTAAACCTTACACCAACGCCTTTCACAAATAGAAAATCCCTTATTCCACGATTTTAAGGAAATACAGTCTACTACGGATATAATGAAATCCAGGGGACCGACCTGAATTGTTCATTATATCCAAAGTTCAATATAACCAATCCTGAACTACACAAATATTGCTACTGGGGGATTTATTTTAACTTCAATATAACAGATATTTCAATATAACTGACTTCAATATAAGTGGAGTGGACTGCACAATCTTTACAATCATATCACAAGGCATTGAAATACGAGGATATGAAAGCGAAGGTCAGTTGAAGGTTATCAAAATATGACTCATTTCACAAACATGCAAGTGATAAATTCTTACAAGCTGAATTCGATGTCCAGGAAATCCACAACCAAAATCATAGAGCAATTGACGAAACAAAAAGTTGTCTAAATTAACTCAATACATTCTGAAGCAAATACAATCGATCAATCTTAGTCCTATGAAATCATATGCAAACGTTACAGCCAAACGCCAAACTGTAGGTAAAAAACCATGTAACTCATTCTATTAGCAAAACAATCAACCCCTTTTAAATGTGACTGACGTTCCATCACTATTGTAGAATACACTGCTATCATCCCCAACCAAGCTTATTCACCGAAAACAAAATGTATCCCCCTCAGTAGCTCCGAAATCCCAGTTTAAGACTGTAAAGGGTCGTCACACATGAATGAACACATACACAAGAAATATACCTGTACATCTAACGGGAAGACGTTAGGAATCAATGCACTGCGAGATAAACCATGCAACTTATGAACGATATTAATCAATCTGAGCTCATCCAACGCACTCAAAGGTATTCTAAGAAATTGGAAAACCTCTGTCGCCAGTCTAGCGTCCACAAGTCTAAGGATACCCGTCACGCGTTCAACAAATCATGTAGCATCATTGACTGATAACCGTGATGAGGATATATCCAAGGGCGTTTCATACAAGCGAAATGCCAGATATTACATCACTGGAATTGGATCCAGGTCCACACAACCTGGATTGGTCCACTTTTTAAAAAACCAGAGGATACCACATCACATTGTGTTTTAAACAAAAACGCCCAGGCACAAGACTCGATACAAAGATCAACGTATCACTGTCACAATTAATGTATATATTTCCCGATTATAGCTCCATAGATGTTAGGATCTTTATCCTTTTCAATAGTTGAATATCTCAATGTGTTTCCCTAGTATGTTAATCGTTCACCAGGTATGCTTGTACATTTAATCCCCGTTCAGTTAGTGTGGGTGTAGGAATTGCCGGGTGCAGACGTGTTTATCCGCATTGATGTTCATGTATTCCATCTAGTAATAGTCACCAAGTTTTAATACCTTGTAACCAGAGTCCACTACTTCTGAGGTAAGTTTACTCATTGCTTCAATATTTTTATTCCACATTTATTCCTAAAATGGCCAACGTACAAAGTTTTTTACAATTTATATTAGAATTTACTGTGACAGTTCTTGTGAGTATGCAATACATTCATATGCTATTTTATTTCAAAATGAATATGCATTTACCTAAACGTAAATGTGCGGTGTACTGTTCATGTCAGAGTATTGGGAAACGCCCAGAGTACGCAGTAAAATGTTATTTAGTAGGGTAAAGTGTATATGCAGTAAAATGCAGTGTGTAATGTGCATTTACAGTAAAATGCTATTAAGTGTAGTATAGTATAGTATAGTGAAGTATGCAGTAAGATGCAATGTATCAAATGTGCCTGCAGCAAAATGTAGTCTGTGTAAAGTGAAGTAAAGTAAGTGTTGTATGTGTATTGTAACAGTATATCTGTATCTAAATTGTCTTTACAAATTCTATCGTTACAGATCCCTTCTTAATTTGACTCCTTTTTGACAGGTTGGGAACACTTCCCCTATAGCGAGATATTCTCGCTAAAACGCGATTATCCCTCTTTAGCGAGAAATAAACATTACCATAAACAGGTGTTTTTGGCGTCTTCATTGAAACTAATGGCAAATCCTGTGCAACGTTGAATAAGTGCGACACGCACTCAACATGATGCGAATTGTTTCTATGAAATTGACAAACATAGTCATGAAATTGCATATCAAAGTTGCTGCGTAAGAGGGAAGCAGTCTGAAATGCAATACACATTGTGAGTGTTTTTGTTTATATTAATATATTTGCAGAAGTATCGGACATTTTAGCACTTTTTCTTTTTTTTTCACGTGAAACACGAAGAGATGTCCTCCACGGGTGTTTTTCTCGGTTGTACGGGATATATTTATTCTCGCTAGAGAGGGATAATCGCGTTTTAGCGAGAATATCTCGCTATAGGGGAAGTGTTCCCAACCTGTTTGAGGCACAGTAAAGGATGAACATTTGTGTATAACTTGAGTGTATTAAACCTTAAAACTCGTCTTCCTAGTGTAATGCCTGGCGTCCATCCTGCGACAATCACTACTTGACGTGTATATTATTGAATCACCAGCATTTTGGCATGACATATCCTGTCGTCGGTGGTTTTGAGGTTAAATGAAAACACCAAAACTCATTATACAAACTCGGTGCATATTTACCATCAAACAGCAATTTTCGATCATACTAAACTGAATTAAATCTTTTAGATGCATTGTATAATCACTGCTGCACTCAACGGGAGGTGGTAATGGAAGATGATCTCAATGCCAGTATTTATGAAACTGGTCTGTCTCGTATAAATTCATACAAGTCAAAAACATTCAAATACTTTCTTTCGAAACGATATAGGTCGCCTTAGTATCAATTTTCCTGTTATATCTATTTACAAAGTAAGACCACATTAAATCTTATTGTGTGTAATAAAGCTCTTTGTAGCAATGCATGCGAATAATGAATTTTTGAAGAAAGTCCTTTTAGTTTCACCTATGACCACCTTCCGGTTTTTATAGATATTGTCTTAAACGAAAAGAATTATGTTCCATATAAACCCCATAACTCTCTTCCAGCGTGGCACAAAGCAGATGTAAGCAAACTACAAGATTATGAAGTGTATATCAACAATGAATCAAGAAAAGTCTGAAAAATAAAGAAGATTTCGTGATCAGATATTTAATAGATATTCATTACTTTCGATATAAATTTACTGTTGGGTGTTTTGTTATTATAATCGCCAATTAGATCAACGTTAAACCTTGAGGAAGTTTTTGCTTTTCATTTTCTATCAAAGTATGTTTTAAGTCTCTTGATCACAATCATATAATGACTCATATTTGTTAGATTGAGACGGTCGAGTATGACTCATATTTGTTAGATTGAGACGGTCGAGTAACTTCCCCAAGAAGGTTTTAAATATTGTGAATTTTACATGCATGAATGTGATATAATCAGCGTAGAAATGGTAACTCAAATCTATTCGTCGCATTTACTAGGTTGTTGAATATGTTTAAATCGGTATGGTTCTGGGTAATAAACAATACATTGCAAAGCAACTGGCCCATTACAGTAATTTGATCAGATTACAAATTCTCAGTATATCTGATACACAGGTTATGAAAGTGACAGGATACATTTACGTCAACGATTTCAACATTAGTTTTCAAATTATTTTTATTTGTTCATGTTTTCACAAAGAATGAATAAGCATAATTGTATATATTTAAGTGTAAACAAAGGTTATATATAACATGGATATACGCTGTAGTCCAGGTTAGGGAAATGGACATATTAAGATGGCATAAACTATGTAAAAGCAATGCTTCAGGTTTGGTCCGAAATCAATGTGATTTTGTTGCACTTTCCTTTCATACAGGATTGCCCTTCCATGAGTACCTGTATAGCATTTTAAAACGACTTTGAATTATAATTAAAAGCATTTGCATGGATTGAGTGTACAATACTTGGTGTTCGTTTTATGCACGACCACTTTCACCTATGGAGGTATAATGCACATAACAGTGTTTAAAGATCATTCTATATTTTATTCCCACTTTATCAAGGACATACACTGTCAGCAAGAAAGCACCTAATGCACACAACAGTTAACAGGTTTAATAGCTTGTTTTGACAAACCAATGTTCTTAACTGACTGCTATTTATATCTCGATCCCCACAATGGCCTTTAGAAATAGTATTGTTGTTCCTTGAAAGAAAGGCGAGACAAAAGATCTTTTCGTAGTCTGAAATTTTTTTCAAAATCGTTGAAGAGTCATGTTTCCTTGTGTATGTGGAACTAAGCGTAATATCTTTTCGTTGAAAAACAATTGATCACAAACTATTCAAACAATAGTTCGATAATTCTATTTAGATTGAAATTCATTGCCTGGAACGGAAATTACGACCAGAAACCAAACTCATTTGGCTATATCTAATGCAATGTACATGCAATTAGCATGAGATCATTCATGTCCCACGATATTGATACATGTGTATGCCTCAATAAAGATTTAACAACTTCACATGAAGGGTCATCTTAGATTGACTTTTAAACGGAGCATATCGGCTAATTAATCAAATGACAACTACAGTCAAAGTCATAACCAATCAGAGCGACTGTTTCAAACTCTGTTCACCTCATTTGTAAAGATATCTGTGTTCCTGATAGTAAACGAGAAATGTTTTTCCATGATACAGTTCCGTTCCCATTAACTTTTTTCACCAGAAAAGAATATCCACACTTAGAACAAATGTTAGGTAAACTATATATCCTGTATAGTGTGGCCGGTGTAGACGCAGTCACATCTACATATATATTTTAAACGTTTGGAAGTAATCGGGACGTTTTGATAAGGTGTCATTGTTCCGAGAATATACCATCACATCGACGATTTACAAGGCGAATCGATGATCGGTTAATGGAAAAGGTCAATCAGAGATTACCTCTAGTGCGACAATGTCGTGAGGATTTGGGTTAGAATAAGTGCTCAGTGCCCTTTGTTTGTTGTAAGAGGCGGATAAATGGGGCGGACCGCAAATATTGAGGACTCGTGTCGCAGCAAATGTGGCAAGACAAAGATCCCTTCCTGCTCAAAGGCCGTATGCGCCGAACATAACCCTAAATTTTGCAGGTCTTCACTGTCATTGGTGACGTTCCCATATGATTCATTATCTGTTGTTTTTGTTTAATAAACTTAAAACATACATGCATCTTTTTAAACTTGCATTTAATTTATAATTCGGTATTTATGTAAATAGTTATTTACAAAAAAAAAACCTATATAGTTTTGCCTAATCTTATACTAACTATTTTAACCTCAGTTTAATGTTATTTTATTTATTTCTTAGTATGTATTTATTGTTCTTTGCTCTAATTTGTTTTAGACGTAAAATGATTAAGGGTAATTGTGTTGACAAGATCAAGTGCTATATAAATGTACTTCGAGTCCACCATGACATTGCCACAGCACTGGACACGCTGGTTCTAGCATTGCATTATTAAAGTTATACTTTTCTGTAGTCTTTGATGTCATTGATCATTCCATTCTAATGAGATGCCTAGAACCAAAAATAAAATAGTATTCATTTTCACTACATTCCTCCCCATTTTATTTAAAATATAATAATATTTTAAACGGGAGGAGGGGGAAAGAAAGGAGTTATTAAAATGAAATTAAAATATCTTGGTAAAGATTACTTCATGTTTGTTATTGCCACCTTTCACTACAGGATATTTTGAAGAATTCTTTGGGATCTATCTTTGATATTTAGCTATACAGGGAAGAGTTTGTTTCTTCATGGTGAAAATCAAACATGTTGCTTTAGGGAAACATTCTCACCTACATTGGGTTAAGTTATATTTTGTACACACTTGTAAGATGTGGTACACAATCGGATTGTCTGATTGTTTACAGCAGTTTTAATCATTCCGTGTCATTACTCACTTTTATCAATGTTTTTAAAAGCACAAAACATTTCAACAAGTTTTAGTAATGCAATAATTTTAAATAAAATGGGGAGGAATGTAGTGAAAATATATACTATTTTAGATCGGGTTTGAACTCCAGTAACTTTCAACCATTTAGTTGTAAACACAATTCAGTTGCTGTCTTGACACCCTTTGTTGATGCTGTCTCATATCAGAAGCTCTGAGATGATTTTGTCAATTTCTTCCTCAACCGCATCAATCTACATCTCCAAAGATATATCTCTAGTGATAACTAAAATGACCAACAACAATATTGAAATGTCAAATATTCGGGATGACCTGTCTCTTGTTCGTGACGATAGAGTATTTACATAGAGTTATATGAAATCAAAACAGAGACAAATTAGCATAAAATTGAATTCTCGTTGAGAATAGACTTATTTTTTTTTATAGCTCTGACTATTGCAATATGTAGACGCTGGGTATTTTTCCAGGATTTTGTAGTTTAGTTTAAGTGGTATATTGGCCTCGTTTTTATTACATTTTTTGTATGTGAATATTCTATAAGTTTGATAATACTCTGATATTTAAGGAATTGTCTTAATTCTGGGACACAGTATAACCTGGTTTGGGTCAGTTTACGCTTTATAATCCGCAAAGCGAATTATAAAAAAGCATAACCAAACCAGGTTATACTCGTATAATATCCCACAGAATTAAAATCATTCATGATAATTTAATGCAAAAGGACAAAGGTCTAACTTCTTTAATCAAAATGTACATAGATTCTGAAAATTACAAGTCAACTGAGCCGCGCAATGATTCACTTAGGAACCACGACGATTCGTCCAGCATCTAAGTTTTACAGAGTCTATTTATCAAAACATTGTAAACGTAGTTAACGAAGGTGAAGTTTAAAATTTGTCATGACAGAAAATGTGTGTCGGCTATGCATGTAATGCGTATTTCGCTGCCCTTTAAAAATCAACTTTGCAATAATTTACGGTTTTTAACTCGATGAAAATTTCCACTGCATGTAATTTACAAACGGATCTATAAACTGTGTGTCTTAAAAAAAAAGTTTGGTACTTTCGATTTGTTTTTCTGGAACTTCCTATGCTTTAAAATTCACAGAACTCCATACAATTGAGATGGGGGGATTTTGCTGGGTTTTCTGAAACTCTAAAGGGTAAAATGTAGATTCATTTAGACATTCCAAAACAAATCAAAGTACTGATAGTACTGACAGTACTGAAAAACAGTGTTGTGGGTTGCGGAAAGCTTAACTTAGGTGAACTTTAAAAAACACTACAGAGATTGTAATTGTCTAATGAGGAATCATTAATGGTAATTAATTTAGTGGTAATAATTCAACACTGCTAAGACAGAGTATAAGCGTCGATAGATAGATTTGTAGTAGTTGGACATTCTGCCACTACTATTGATATGTTCTTTTTACTTCGCGTTGTGTGTGGGTTTTTTTTAATGAAGATACGTGTTATATAAAGTATTCAACCCTTTAGATATTTCCAGGTAAGTTTGAGTCCGCCTAGAGTGAGGCTAGTAATAAAATGATAAATAAATAAAGTTTTAAACCTTTAATAAAGTTCAACAATTGTATGATAAATACCAAAATAATAATCCCGGGGAATGAATGTGTCTTGAGAGAAAAATATAACTAAGTAGGAAAAAAATAAAGAAACAGTAATCAAAAATACAGGGTGAGGCAACTCCTGATATTACCTTGTTGCAAGGTTTGGCTCAGAAGAAGCCCCGAGCACAGTTGTACTCGGGTTTAAATACTATTCTTAACAAAAGAATGAAAGTAAACGTTACCTGTAACGTGATTTGATAATAAATCTAGAAGTAACCAATGAGAAGTTTTGTAATAAAATACGTTTGAAAATAAAAGATAACTCTCTTCCTGTTAACTCCGTTTACCTGATCAGGATATGGGGCTCTCGGCGGGTGTGACCGGTCAACAGGGGATGCTTACTCCTCCTAGGCACCTGATCCAACCTCTGGTGTGTCCAGGGGTCCGTGTTTGCCCAACTATCTATTTTGTATTACTTATGGGAGTTGTGAGATTGATCACTGTTCGTTATCTTCGCCTTGCATCAGTAAGATATTGACGAATGTGCTTAATGTAATATAAATTCAAGGAATTGTTTTACATTTTTCACTTACAAATTTCTTAAAGGTTAAATGTTTATCTAAATAGCATCCTAGATACTTGATGCAGGAAGATGTATTTACATTTGCACCACTCACATTTATTGATTTGGAAGAAGACACTGATAACATTTGTTCCCAATAGAACAAACTCCGTTTTACTTGGGTTAAATTTAAGTGAACTATAAATTTATATATGAGATTGATCACTGTTCGTTATCTTCACCTTGCATATATGAAATTTTCCTCGGGCTCTACTTGGGCCAATAATTAAATACATGGAATCACTATCATTTACAAGGATTATTCTGATTTACTGGGATACTTGTCCCGGGTTCTGCTTTTCTTAAAAATACACTGATACACAAGCCGAGGTTCTATTCACACGGTTCTGTAAAGATGGCTGGGCACTTTGCACTTGCACTTGGTATTATTCATTAATAAGTGCACTATCATATGCGGAGTGGTCATCGGCATAACCAAGTAGTGAGACTCCGGAGTCTTTGATAAAATGTTGTAAAGTACTAGCATAAACGGTGTAAAGAACAGGCCCACATATACTACCTTGTGCTACAGAAAATTCAAGATTTTTTGGTTGATATTTAGACGAATTAATATGCACTTCCACCTATTTGGGGGAAAGATATGTTTTAAACCAATGCAATGCTGAATCGGACACCCCGAAAGTAGTTTGTAACACTTTGCCGAGTATATTATGATCAACCGTGTCAAAAGCAGCGGAAAGATCTAACGCAACTACCGCTGTGACCTGTTGCTTTTCCATTTTCCAAAAAAATATCAGATGAGAGTTTGAGAAGAGCTGTCTCGGTACTAAAGCCCCTTCTGTATGCACTTTGGTAATCTGAAAGTCTTTGCGCAATTCCAGGTATTTCATAAACTGGTTTAGTGCGCACTTTTCGGCAATTTTTGAAATATAGCAGAAGTTACCCACCGGGCGATAGTTTTTTAAGATCGCCTTTAAACCATTTTTCTTCAGTAGTGCTCTTATGATTGCTGTTTTCCACTCATTTACAAAAACACCAGATGTAAGAGATTTGTTGACTATGGGAGTTATTGTTGGCAACACCTCAGAATACTCTTTTATCAGTATTGATGGAATGGGGTCTGTTGGGCAGGTTGTAGGCTTTGAGTTTCTGATCACACTTAAACATCTACATCAGACACTGATTTAAAATTATTAAACTGGTATGGGCATTTGAATCCAAATTTGGATCAAATTGTTCGAAATCGTCTAAAGTTTTACGAATATTTAAAATTTTAGTCATAAAGAATGAAATAAATTCGCCTGCTAATGATTCGTCACTAGTATTTGACGGCATAGGATTGTTTGTATCTAAGATGTTTTCTGTACACTTGTTTAGCACATCTGTATGCGTGATCATGGTCCACAGTCTTGTTGCCTCTCCATTTCTTTCCGCTGACCTACAGCATGCCTTAAGATGACCCGATTCCTCAGTAAACCACGGTAAAGTATGCCGAACCGTCACCAATTTCTCATTTTCAAGAGCATGATTGTCCAAGATGTTTCGAAGTTCAGAATTGTAAAACTTTGCTAAATCTTTTGTGTCGTACTGTTTGGTTGCATTTGCATTAAATTGAATAAGATCATTAAGAAAGTCTGTCCTATTTATGTCTTTGAGTTTCCTCACTTTCCGGACTTCTCTAGTTATCTTAGGCTTAGGTAGAGATATATATGTATGAATGGAGCTATGGTCACTTAATTGACAATTTTCGGTTGGTTCGGACCAGACTATGTTATCATTGTTTCGTACCATAATAAGATCAAGTGTATAACAAGACTGATGTGTCTGATAATTCACAAGTTGAGTTTATCCCATAACTTCACAGAGTTCGTTGAGGGCAATTGTGTCTAAGTCGTAAACTTTATTGTAATGAATGTTGAAATCACCACAAATGATAACAATGCGGTGGGTTGTTACAATCTCTTCTAGAAAAGATGTAAACTCTTAAAAAAACACTGTTGTGGTCATTGAATGCGTTGCTGATTAAAGAGGACGATACACTGTAAGAATATGCATTGTTGTCGATCTAATTTATCTAGTGAAAATTCAAAGGAATATTTTTGTACAGAATTAACCAACTTTACATCAAGAGTGTTTCTGTACATGATACCCGTTCCGCCACCTGATCGAAACTTCCGGGGAACATCGATAAAGTTATAGCCAGATACGTTAAGATCAGATCTGACAATTGTATGTTTTGGATTACTTTCTAACAAAGTTTCCGTTACGCAACAACTATCCAGTTTGCTTTTTGTAATGTGGTGAAGAATTTCATCAACTTCGTTACATATCAACTATGTGTTAGCAATTGAAAAAGAGTAATCAATCAGTCGTCAGCTTAGAGGTCGCAAAAGAGCCAGATGAACTCCTTTGTTCCATTATTTTCGTTTTAATTTTTTTCCTTCTCGACCTAAGACCGTGATAACATCTCTTAATTCCGAGCAGTTTTATTTTGTTCATCACGTCTAAGAGTTGACATGCTATTGTTATACTTGAGTGATTTTAACTCCAGTGGAGCGTACACAAAAGGCATTGCGGTTGTGATTTTGACTGATGTCAACTCACCGTAGTTTATCGACAGCAGTTTGAAAATAAACCCAATAAATATACACAAAAATACAAAACAATCCGCAGACAAAACTATCAAACGTCTTCCTCAAGACTTTACCAACATGGTGAAATATGAATTCACAAGTTTGCACTTGAAACAACATTACAATCTTTGATAATTACAGACAGCTCAAAAACGTGCTCCCATTCAAGCGGCGCACTAGTGCTTGTACTTAATTTAAGCAGATGAAGGACGTGGGGAACGAGGTCATGCCACTTCATTCCACGCATGGCGCGCCACTGGACTGTTGCTGGAATTGAGGAGCCTATGAACCAGATGGTTTTGTTGCCTATAATGACTTTGTATGGATCAGTGAAAGTAGTATATTACTAAACTGTATAGAAGGTAATAGTATATATGCCATGAATAATTATATTCCAATGGATGTGGCAAATGCATTTGATTTCAATCGACCGGATTTCATTATCTCAGAATCAGACCCCTCCGAAAGCCATGTCAGTGGTCCTGCCGATTCTCAAGCTATATGTTGCAAAATGACTCTAAACCCCAACAATTACCACAGCTTTTTGTAGAATTGCGTTAAATTGATATCTAGTAAGGGGGACTGCATCGCTATACTCAATGAATGAACAAGACGGAATGTTTTTAGGTCTCAGGCTCTGGAACATGTGTAGTGCATGTACTGGACATATTGACTGGAATTTGGGCTCCCTCTTAAAAACTAAAGTGGTTTGGTGCCCTGTTTGATCGGGTTTTGAATGAGGGATAAGAATTTTGACATAAGTTTTTAAAGGACCAATGATGATATCCTGAGATCTGATGGTATGTTAATGTTTGACTTATGACTGTAATTTCCCCCACCCTCAGAAGACCAAAATATGCTAAACAAAAAGCCGACTTGAACAGGGCTGTTTCGTACTGTGATGAGGTTACTTGTGAGAGTACTCGCATAACTTGATGCAGGATCTTGATGGTAATTGGGCAGCGAGTATCAGGTTTAGGGAGGTTTGTGCGTTTTAGGCCTTAAATTGATTTGATTACCAAGAATGGCGTAGTTGAATCTGACAATAGCCTTATTTTGTGGAGATATGACAGGACTCGCACATAAAGCTGAATAGTGTTGGCTGAGAGGTTTTGAAGTGAAACCTTAACTTTGTGGTGTTTTTCAATGCCTGAAGTTGCATCGATAAGTCTGCGATAGAATGCCCGGCCTGGGGCTATGACGCTGCATGCAAAATCAAGAAGTCCAATGAGGGAATGCAACGACCTGAGGGTAACCTTTGTACTTGAGCAAAATGACCGTATTTTGTCCTTGAGTTTTAGTTATCCAATGGAGTGCAGTTTTCCCAGATGGCGCAGCTAATGGAGACTCCAAATGGGAGCATTTTATCAAAGAAATACTCTTTTTTTTAAATCTAAAACCCAACAGTTCAAAATCTGTGGGATTGACTGGGACAAGTCTAAAGGTCGATTTGATGTCAGATTTAGTTAGCAGGGTACCCTGGCCGAGTACTTATACAATGGCAACGGCATCACCAATGCTTGAATAACGAACTGAGCATTCTGACTGTGGGATATAATGATTAATTGACTCGTTGTCAGGGTATAAAAGATGATGTATGAGGCGGCAATTTCCGTCCTTGTTTTTGGCACTAAACTTAGAGGGAAATTTGTATGTTATTGAAGGGTGATAGATCAAAAGGACCCCCTAGACGCTGTAGTTTCAACTCTGTGCTGATGTTTTGTTTAGCTGTGTAGGTTTTGGATGATACTTGTAAGATGTTTTGAATCTTTGAAGTTGCGTGGACCAGTATATTGAATGTGAAATTGATGGAGAATGACCGTTGGCTGTGATGTTTGAGATATATATATTTAACTTATGGGTTTGTTTGTAAGATATCCTCGCATACCGAACCAGTCGATCCGTTTGGTTCTTACACATTGATGACGTCTCTGATAATCAGTTTGGAGAAGCTGAAGTCATCTCGTTTGTCAAAAAGGACATAAAATGAACAATCTTTTAAGAATTATTAAAATCAAACGTACCTAGAACTTAACTCAATGTTTTCTTTATTGTAGTGTACTTGTTATTCAACATTTGCGATCAAGATGAATCTGTAGATAACTTTTCGTGAATGAAGACAAAGAATGTTTTACAGAGGTCTGCTAATCTATGTAAGATATATGATTTGTACTTTACTTACCATGGGATGTATAAATTGAAATATTGTTCGTTGTATTTATAGGCTAAAGTCTTTTATCCAAATTTAGAACATTAGAATTGTTGTTGAATTAGTTTTTTCACCCGTTAGCATGCGTTGTGGTGGCAGGGGACAGTTTTTTTTGGGGGGTGGGGGTGGGGGTTGGGGGGGGGTCTGAAACATGTAGGTAAAGGTATACGTCAAAGATGACAGACAAATGAAATATCATTTTTGATTTTATATCAATACCTGTATTTCATATTTGTAGTTGATACATCATAACTCTAAACTGCATGTAATCCATACATATTGCTGCTGGTGCACAAACCTTACTCTAGGCAGATGCCCTTTGCTCGTCTTGATTTTTCTCTCATTCGGGCTAAATCCTCACCACTGAAATCCCATCATAATTACATGCGAGGTGACTTAGACACTGTACAACCAACAACTTTCTTAGGCCTCCTTAAAAATTTACCTTTCACCTTGGGGCATCCATCTTTCCTCTTAGCAGCAGACCTTTTGATTGTTTCACCTGAATCTCTGCAGCAACTGACGGCATGTCATACTTGCGTATTTGCGCCCATCTATATGCTTGGAATCATGGTGATACCTGCATGTTGGATATTAAAAGTTTTCTTTAAGAAATCAGCTACACTTGACATATACCTTTAAATTATCTTACACCTGTAATATCACTTCAATTATATATTTTACGATTTTTAAGAAGCTGACCAGGCCTATAGTGCAAAACTGTTTCCTGTTACCTGGTGTAGCTAAATTATTCATGTTAAATGGTATAATTTAACGCTTTTGCATTTTCAATATGTTTTATTTGAAACATTTAGACAAGGGTGGCAAAACTCCGTCGCTTGTTTGTACCAGTGGTTTATATAACTAAGTTAATGTAGATGTGTTGAGAGTAAATTTTTCATTGTTGAATGTTACTTAGGTTTTCTTGCAACACCCAGTGTTTAGCACAGCAGAACAGTGTTTAGATCCTACAATCACGATAGAATATGTGAATTCATGTCCAGAGAGCGCAACAGCTTGGCAGAAAGCTTCAGAAAAGAAACATTGTTCTGCATATGGGAAAACATGTGCTGATTACAAAGCTTTGAATTATCACTGTGTAATGAACACATATAGGAATGCTACGCTGGAGATTTGTGCTGCCGACGTACTTATTGTTGGTAAGATGTGCATTGCTTAATTTGTCCATTTGTTTTCGCGATCTTCTTTCTTTTAACTTTATTTAATCCTTAATGTTGTTCCCTATTTAGGTCATTATTGTCCTGAATACAACGAATATGGACAACTTATTCAGGAGCATTATGGCACAATCTGCAAAACATGTCCCTATTTTTACTATTCAAATGAGGTTTATGAATGTAAGTATTCGCGTATTATGTATACTAGCGAAAAAAAGAAACTGCATTATAAAATTCAGTATAATTTTTCTATATTTATTGTTTATATTTATAAAATGTAAACAATCGATAAAGGTGCTGTTTTTTAACAATATCGGATAGTACCCGACTCAGATGGACGGAGTTTGTCATGGTTAGTAAACACATGTTCGTACGCACGAGTTTTACTGGCCAATACTGTTTGGAGTAAGAAGCGTAAAAGGTTTGTTTGGACACTATTCGTTCAGGAAAGCATTTTAGTTTTGACAACATTTACTCTTCTGTCATACCACGACTCAGCGAAAACCAACTTAATTGTGCTGTCGGGATGCTTCAAGCGGGAATGGCACAACATATCGTAGCAAGACACTTTGGAGTTCATCAGAACACCATCCAGTCATTATGGAGACGTTTCCAACAATCTGGTAACACTCGGATTCGACCACGTTCTGGGCGTCCTCGTGTGACGTCGTGTCGACAGGACAACCACATTAGACTTGTGTACATGAGAAATCGTTTTCAGGCAACACGTTTGACTGTTCGTAGCATTCCTGGACTTCGACCAATCCGTCCAAGAACTGTGTGTAATCGTCTGCGAGAGCACAACAACAGACCAAGATGACCAGCGGTGCGCCCAATACTGCTTCAACATCATCGTATCGCTAGACTGGCGTGGTACGGACGACATCTGCAATTCAGAATACAGGACTGGGCCAATATTCTGTTCACTGATGAATCCAGATTTGATTTGATTTGATTTGCATATCAATGACGGCCGTTGTAGAGCGGTACCAAGACGTTTGTGTTGTGCAACGTCGACAATTCGGTTATGGTGTGTGGTGGAATAACAGCACGTGGAAAGACCCTTCTACAAATTGTCAATGGAAATCTCACCGGCGTACGCTATCGAAACGAAATATGATACCTTTCATACAGAGACAACAAAATCACATCACTCTGCAGAAAGACAACGCAAGACCACATGTTGCACATGTAGTCGGGACTTTTTTGTTCGACAGAAAATCTGTCTTGCCTTGGGCAGCTGTTTCCCCCGATTTATCGCCGATCAAGCACGTCTGGGATGAAATGGAAAGACGTCTATGCCGTTTACCTAATCAGCTAGTGACATTGGCTGATTTAGGCCAGCCTTTAACCAACATCTAGAACAACATCCCTCAAGCATTTCTGTCACCAATAAGGCGCCGTTGTCAAGCATTCATGAATGCAAATGGTGGTCACACGCGCTATTAACTTTGTTAATTCAAGCTCGAATACCAGCTTCTTTCGAGTGTGCTGAAATTGACGTTATTCGACGTTAACATTAATAGATTATGAAATGTTATAGCGAATATATTGCAAAAAATAAAATGTGTTCATTATTTTTTTATTATTATTTTTTCATATATTAAATAATGCACATGTTTTTTAACGCTAGTATATTTCATAATACAAGTATAAATTCTGATATTACATGTACAATGTATGTTTCGTAGATCCATACTGTTTCCAGTATCAAAATGTAGAAGACAAGAATACAACACTAATGACAACAGACAATGATTACAGTACATCTGTGGAGAGTACTAGTATACAGAGTGCTTTTGAAACTACAGCAAACTCAATATCTATGATCGCATCAACGACATCAACAAGCAAAAGGTAAACACGTTATACTCGCTTATGCAATGGTGTCTTTACAAATTCGTGTATTAGTATTTTCCAAAATGATGAAGATTTGATCTTCTTGAAA
Organism: Ostrea edulis; assembly: GCF_947568905.1. Classification (NCBI taxonomy): domain Eukaryota; kingdom Metazoa; phylum Mollusca; class Bivalvia; order Ostreida; family Ostreidae; genus Ostrea; species Ostrea edulis. The sequence goes on along the minus strand of NC_079170.1, from coordinate 7,923,670 downwards.
ATCACACTTTCTTGAAAATGAATTGTTCAATGATTAAGATTGCATGCAATGTGTAATTCTACTGTTTTCCCATTGCTAATGTCAATACCATCACATGATAGCTAGGTCAGTTAAATGATTACACTAATCATATTTGTCGATATACTTCACTTATAGATTGTAATGAGAATCATAAAAACACATATTGTAAATACCTGGGACAATTCTAGTTTAATTGTGACGTCACGGTCCGTGTGCGTTCTCTTAATTTTATATCATTTGTAGGATTTTTAGATTGACCACTGTTCGTTATCTTCCATTTTTCATGATGGTGATGCAAATAACAAGACGTAAGCACTTGTATGTCGGCTTCCTTTCGTCCCCTGTTATTTTCGCCTTTCTGTACTTGCTGAAAGTTTCGCCCCGTTTTGTATCTGCTCAGACACACTTGTGTTTAAAGACATATGTGGAAAAAATAGTTTCGCTCAGTCTTAAAGTCAGCCACTGACAAGGACAAAAGGGACACAAATAAAACGGGGCCAATATTTCCATGTACACAGTTGAAATGAATCTGTTTCTAAAATTTTAAGTATGTAAAGAAGAGGTTGTGAATTACGCCAGCAAGATTTCGGTTCTTAACATTAGTTTCGGTTTATGAGATTAACAAAGACGCTTTATTTAGCACGGCGTACGTTTGTCAGCATGTTGAAGTACTGCTCCATACGTCTTTGTAAGCGTTTTGGATGGCACAAGTTTTTTCTCGAACACACCTTGCGTCACAAATGGAATTCGACAATCAAGTGTATCGATAGGGAAATTAGTAAACTATGGAATTCTGGCAAAGAAGACATCATGTGTCAAGCACACTTCGTGGAAACTGATTGCATAGACACTGAATAAGGTTAGTGATTCACTAACTCATATTCATTTCAGATGCATGGTTTCTTGAAAACTGCTGATATGTACGTTTACAGTTGAAGGAGAATGACTGTTACAATTTGCACTCTTTCAGAAATCTAGATACTAATAACTCTTAAAAAGTGATAATATTTTTTTTCTTAATTTTACCATTTTTAAGTTGTGTGTTAAGTTCTTGCCTTTATGTCTTTCAGATTTACTTTAATGTTTTACACTTTAATTCGTTGATTTAATTGTAAATCTATAAAAACAATGAAACTGCCTTTATTAAGAATCATGCAAATGTATCTGTACTGGACTTTCCATATATATTTGAGTCAAATTCTTTAATTTCATTGTTCTACATGATAGGGTGTGACTGGTCGAAAGGGGATGCTTACTCCTCCTAGGTCCGTGTTTGCCCAACTATTTATTTTGTATTGCTTATAGGAGTTATGAGATTGATCACTGTTCGTTATATTCACCTTTCATGATGGCGCGGGGATTTCAACAGTCTCGATTGAAGTCAGCATTTCGCAAATTCTATGGTTGTTATAACGATCTAGTTCGTCAATACAATCTATCATTGGGTCAATTGCTGCCGGACGTGTTTCATACCGATTGTTAGGTCGTGCTTGGCACACTGATTATGACTACGGATAACTCCGTTTACCTGATCGGGATATAGGGCTCATGGTGGGTGTGACCGTTCGACAGGAGATGCTTACCCCCCCCCCCTAGGCACCTGACCCCACCTCTGTTGTGTCCAGGGGTCCGTGTTTGCCAAACTCTCTATTTTGTATTGCTGATAGGAGTAGTGAGATTGATACCTATTCGTTATCTTCACCTTTCTTTTGTAACTGCAAGACACAAAATTGTCTCCCCATCTAGATCTTAGCACACGAAGTTAACGTGTGGTAAAGAAGATGGTAATATGACAGACGCAGATGTACACTTGACATCTCCATCAAATAACAGCCACTTAATGAGGAATTAGAAATGAAGCATGTTTACAAAAAATACAATGTGAAATACAGTGTGATATACCATTCGTTGGTAAAGCAAATGAGAGAATGAACAACAATAGTTACTTCATATGATATAATACAGGTTTCAACAATGATGATAAGTTTATGTCTTTTTGTTCAACGTTTAAACATTAGGCATGTCCTAATTCGCTCCACTTTTAACATTGATTGGCAGGCCTAAAGACCAAAAAACATGTAGTCTGTGTTGTAAATACGTTTGTAGATTAATGTTGTTATAGTGCTAGATGTATTTATATGTGGTTTTTGTTATTATGCTTTTTAACAATCTGGATGTTCGTGTCGTTGGTCATTTTAGTGCTTTGTATAATTTGTTGTATTTGACCTTGTATCCATATTGTGGATTCGACACTTTGAGGCATGCTTTATTGCTTATATATATATATATATATATATATATATATATATATATATATATATATATATATACCGACAGTCCCTCCTCCAGTATAAAGAAAAACCTCAGAATGACAGGGTTCCATTGGTCACTCCGTATCATCCCGCCCTCAAGAACATCAACGGTATTCTGAAGAAACACCTGCCCATTCTGCATGCCAACAAACGAATGGCTGGTGTTTTTAAGGAACCACCGATGGCATCCTTCAGACGTCACAGAAACCTGAAGGACATGATAGTAAGGACTAAACTGGAAAACAATTTACCCAATGGAGGTTTCAAAACATGCTCAGACCTCAGATGTTAATTACGCAAATATAGCTCCGACACTGAGGGTTTTAGCAGTCCTGTCACGGGTCGCAGTTATAAAATATTGGGAAACTGTTCCTGCAAAACCAATAACTGCATCTATTTCATCAGTTGCGATATCTGCCAGAAGCAGTACATAGGAGAAACAACAGACCTTCGCAGACGGGTCAACAACCACCGGTCCTCCATCAGAACCAAAAAAGATTTGCCAGTAGCAACACATTTCAATGGCAATAACCACCGATGGGAGGACATGACAGTAGTGGTTATTAATCATGACCCTAGTTGGTCAGATACCGAAAGAAAGCAGAAGGAAAAATTCTGGATGCACAGGTTGAAGTCATTTGAACTGCATGGTATCAACAAACCTACTGACTTCACCAGGATGAATACGGGCTAAACCCTTACTAGATTTTAAGCTTCATCTAGACCTGCTCGTCTTATCATGTCCATAACAGTGGTACTATGACCATCTTTGAACACATTTGTTTTTCTTTTCAATTCTGTTTACAATCAGCCCATCTTTTTAATTTTTTTTTTGAACTTCATAACCGATTGCTTACATGTAAAACCCATTTATCAGTTTCCGTGATTCTATGTTTTTTATACACATCTCCCCTAGATATGATCAGTACGGGAATGTCTGATGTTGATTCAACTTCCTGGGCTGTCTATTCTTTGTTTTTGTTTAGATTTGGTCCATTTTGTTAACTTATTCAAACTTGTTGTTTACATTATCTTTCTCTCAAACTTTGTTCATTTCTTACTTCGTTTACATAGCCTATTTTCATTTATTATTTATTTTTTGTATTTGTTACTTATTATTATCTTTTATAAATTATGCATGGTTAAAATAGAACCTCTCTGGGTACGAGTTACCTTTACTATTTGTCAACGTATTTGGGTTAACTCGTTCCACTTGAGATTAATTAAGTTTATTTTTATTTTCGGACATTTTGGATCAGCTCTTTGGACGAATAAGGCATGTCCTAATTCGCTCCACTTTTAACATTGATTGGCAAGCCTAAAGACCAAAAACATGTAGTCTGCGTTGTAAATACGTTTGTAGATTTGTGTAGTTGTAGTGCTAGATGTATTTATATGTAGTTTTTGTTATTATGCTCTGCTGATATTGACCACATTATGTAATTCTTTTCGTTTGTCCTGAAGAAGGGACGGGTCGTCCCGAAAATTTGACAATCACGTTGTTCGTGTCGTTGGTCATTTTAGTGCTTTATATATATATATATATATATATAAAGCACTAAATAATCACAACTAGGTACTGGGGTGAAAATTTCCAGTACCTAGTTGTGATTATTTAGTGCTTTATATATAATTAATTGATTATCACATGTATCGTTTAGATCCTAGGGGTAAACGTAAGGTTGGGTGTTATAATTGTTTGTTTGTGCTTTATATATATATATATATATATATATACATATACATATATATATATATATATATATATATATATATATACATGAAGACGTTTAGTAAAGCTTTAACGCTTTCATTTCAAACCTTCAGAAGATTTACATTCGATATGCAAGAGCTTTTTCTGGGTATAGTCAGTTTTCAAATCGAGGTAAGCTACTCACAAACAAGTTGATGGTACAGGGATTTCAACAGTCTCGATTGAAGTCAGCATTTCGCAAATTCTATGGTCGTTATAACGATCTAGTTCGTCAATACAACCTCGCATTGGGTCAAATGTTGTCTGACGTGTTTCATACCGATTGTTAAGCCGTTCTTGGCACACTGATTTTGACTGCGGATAACTCCGTTTACCTGATCAGGATATGGGGCTCACTGCGGGTGTGATCGGTCAACAGGGGATGCTTACTCCTCCTAGGTACGTGATCCCCCCTCTGGTGTGTCCAGGGGTCCGTGTTTGCCCAATTATCTATTTTGTATTGCTTGTAGGAGTTATGAGATTGATCACTGTTCGTTATCTTCACCTTTTATTTAGTAACAGCGACGTTACTTCACAAGCAGCGGAACGTTAAAATTAAACAAATCTAGACGTCATTACATACTGACTGTTCAAACGTATTGTTCATTGTGACGTCATAGTAAAGCAAAACAAATTTCAACGTCATAAGACACTGAACATTAAAACATAGTGTTTACAGTGATGTCATTATAAAGTAATGTGTGAAAACGTTTTCATTTACAAATATGATAACGTTAAGCTGAATTATTGAGTAAAGGTGACTCCACCGGAATTCGTTGGGTCGTCCGGAAACGTTTATTTAGTTAATAGTGATTACATCCGGTTTGAACATTAAGACATTTTTTCTCGTGCACCGAGGACAGACTCGGGGAGTGATTTTCCCAACACAGCGTCTGGGATGCTTTCCATCGATCTTGCGGTGTAAAGGGACAGCGATGTATGTTCATTCTATTTATTTTTATGCTATTTGAATTATATATTTTCTAAAGTAAATGTGAAATTCTGAATTTATTAAGTCAACTATTCTGATATACGTGTGAGCAGAATTTGTTTATATGTATTTCAGTTTGTTACCGTAATTACTGCTACATGAATAAAGAGGTAAAACTGCTGGGCGTTTTTTATTGACAAAACAGAGAGCTGTGGCAGAACAGTAACAAAATCGTGAGTATTCTACCTCAACCACCCATCGAGGATCGACAACGGACCTATCCTGGGGATAAGACGTTCTTCCGCGGATGTCGGATACCTGTGAAGATGGGCTTCCCACCTAATCCTCTCCTTACCTGTACCATCACCTTGTATTCCGTGATACTTCCTGTGTTCCTTGGACAGTGACATGTTTGTTTATATATGGTATGTGCAAATCTACCGTGAGCTAGTTGTGACATATTGCTGACATCGGTGATTAAATATGGCAACTGGAGGAAAACCGGCGGATTTCAACGCTGAGGAAAGTGAGAATGTACACAAACAGACAGAGGAATCTGAGGATAAACGTCGACTGAAGACCATGACAGAAAAAGGCTTGATTCAATTTTCTACCTTTTTGAAAAATTATAAATCTCAGGAAGAAAATGCTTGGATAAAGATTGAAGAAATCATAGCTGACATAGATGAAATTATTACACAAAATAACTATAAAGAATTGTGTAAGATAAAAGCAGAGCTTCGACATCTTAAGCTTACTTATTGTGATTGTGCAAATGACTTCCTCTCATTTCTCAAAAGAACAAATACAGCAGAGAGTAACGAAGAATACTCGATCCAAGAACCAAGGTACCGTAAAAGAGAAGACATCATAGATCAACTGATGAACCGCATTGAGGACGCTCTACTGGATGCAGCAGACACTATTTCACGTGCAAGTGGTTCCAATAGACCTCGATCCAGAAGCTCTCTCAGCGATGCATCTAAGTCTCAACGAATTCAACTAAAACAGAAAGCTGAAACAGAAAAAACTAAACTAGCATTCATCAGAAAACAAGTCAACCTTCAAACCGAAAAATCTAAAATCGAAGGACAAATCCAAATCCTTGAACAGACACAGTCGGCCGCCATTGCAGATGCAGAAGCTAGAGTATTTGAGGAAGCTGAGAGTGAAAACAATAGTGTCCGAAATTCTTTCTTGGATGAGTTACCTAGTGACCGACATAAGCGTGTCGCGGATTATGTGGACAGTGTTTCTCAAGACCGTGGATTAAGTTTAGACACTCATGTGAATCCTAGAATTGCGCAAACTATTCCTAAAGACTACTACTACAATGATGTTTCTTCAGTTCCTCATAGAAATGAACATTTCAGAAGTGAACTACAGCCACAAGAGAACTCTATGGAATCAGTGTCAAGATTCCTACTCAGGAAAGAAGTTTTATTATCCAGATTTAAAACATTTAATGATGAGGCAGAAGCTTACAATGAATGGAAACTAAACTTTACATCTATTGTGAGTGACTTACAAATTTCTGCATTCGAGGAGCTACAACTACTTGTAAGATGGCTGGGACCAGAATCCTCCAGACATGCAGCAGATATTCAACAAGCCAACACGGAGAATCCTTATGAAGGAGTGCCTCAAATATGGACCAGATTAGACGAGCGATACGGAGCAATGGAACTCATTGATAACTCGCTAAAATTGAAGATAGCTGCTTTTCCATCACTTTCTGTGAAAGATCCCAAAGAACTTTATAGACTATCGGACCTCTTGACTCAAGTTGACGGTGTGAAAAAGAATCCTAGATACTCAGCAGCCTTATCTTACTATGATACCTCTCTCGGAATAGTACCAATCGTAAACAAACTACCCTATCAGTGGAGAGAGAAATGGATAAACAAAGCTTCAGAATACAAGAATCGGTATAATGTTCCTTACCCACCATTCACTTTCTTTGTGAAATTCATGCAAGACTTATGTCGTGTGAGAAACGATCCTGGATTTCAGTTTAGTGAACCAATGAAGAAGGAGATTAAACCGAAACCTTCAAGTCAAGTTCGTTCAAGAAAAACTGAAATCAAACCTAGCAAATTAACAGGACAAAAGAAAGTATGTTTTCTGGAACACAGAGATGAATCAAATCACACTATCAAAGACTGTCGTAAATTCCGTGCACTTCCTATCAACAATAGAAAAAAGCTCCTCAAAGAAATCGGAATATGTTTCAGATGTTGTGACTCTAAGGACCACTTAGCAAGAGACTGTACTGTGACTTTGAAGTGTGACTCGTGTCAGAGTGATAGTCATTGTGGGGCATTACACGTGAATAATTCCCAAGGCGGGGAGGATAAGGAGAATTCATACAGTATTGAAAGTACAAGATCTAAGGAGTACTATTCATCAGGATCTCTCACAACTAGATGCACTCAAGTCTGTTCAGTGCCATTCAATGGAAAACCCTGTGCGAAAATCATTCTGGTGGATGTTTTTCCATTTGGACGTGAGGATCTCAAGAAAAGAACATATGTGATTCTTGATGATCAGAGCAGTAGAACTATTGCAAGGTCATCCTTTTTCGACAAGTTTGGAATTCAGGGAAAAGACATTTCCTATATCTTGTCATCATGCAATGGATCAAGCATGGTCTCCGGGAGACAAGCCATCTACTTCATAGTATCATCAGTTAATGGTGATGAGCAGATACACTTACCGTCCATTATAGAGTGTGATGGTATCCCAATCTCCTATGAGGATATCCCAACTGCAGCTGTAGTGAAATCATACAAACACGTGTCAAACTTGGAATCTGAAATCCCACCAATAGATAGCAACGCTGAAGTTCTTCTGATTGGACGGGATGTTCCTTATGCTCATCATGTACTGGAACAAAGGATTGATAAACCAAACTTACCATTTGCGCAAAAACTTCCCTTGGGCTGGGTCGTGATAGGGGTTTGTTGTTTAGGCAAAGTACATAGACCTCAACAAGTGATAGTGAACAAGACTCGGATCTTACTCTCCGGACGAGGAACTCACTTCATACCATGTTCATCTCATTTGAACATTTCTACACCTCAAAAACTTTCTGATTCTCACCTGTCATGTGAAACTGGAATACAATTTTCTCCGATCTTTGAACGAACTAAAGATGACGACATTCAGGGATTGTCCATCGAAGACCGAGAATTTTTAGAAATTATGGAGAAAATGTGTCACAAGGACAGCACTGGACATTGGTCAGCTCCACTCCCACTGAAGTCAAATAGAACTAAGCTTCCCAACAACAGAGCACAAGTACTAAAGAGAACCTTTTCACTGCTTGCGTCGTTTAAAAGTGATCCTGTGAAGAAGGATTTGGCCATAAAATTTATGGAAAACCTGTTTAATCATGGATTTGCTGAGGAAGCCCCCGAAGTTCCAGAGGGAGAAGAGTGTTGGTACCTTCCTATCTTTCCGGTATTCAATCCAAAGAAACCAAACAAAATATGTATGGTTTTCGACTCATCCATTACTTACCAAGGACAATCACTGAATTCCTCATTACTTCAGGGACCTGATCTTACCAACAATCTACTAGGTGTCCTTTTACGTTTCCGCAAGGAACGCGTAGCAATCACAGGGGATATAGAACAGATGTTCCATATGTTTCGCTTAGACGAAGAACATCGAAACTTTGTCCGCTTTATTTGGTTTGGAAATAACGACCCAACAAAGCCTCTAAGAAACTACAGAATGTGTGTGCACCTATTTGGAAATTCCCCTTCACCATCAGTCGCAACATATTGTCTTCATAGATGTGTAGAAGAACCATGTGACAGGATCATGGGCGCCAAGAGACTTGTATCATCAGTACTAAACTCTTGTATTACCTGTAGAAAACTACACCGGAAGCCGGAAATACAAAAAATGGGAAACTTACCCGATTTTCGATGTAAACCATCGCCACCTTTCACCTACGTAGGAGTTGATACATTTGGACCCTGGGAAGTATCAGCTAGGAAAACAAGAGGAGGAGTAGCAAATTCCAAGAGATGAGCAATCTTATTTACTTGTTTGGCTAGTAGAGCAGTGCATATAGAACTGGTGGACGAGATGACTTCTAGTGCCTTCATTTTTTAGCGATTCGTGGCAAGGTTACCGAATTTCATTCAGACCGAGGAACTCACTTTGTGGGGAGTACAGATGCACTTAACATCAATGCTATCAACGTAGAATCTCAACCAGTAAGGAAATTCATGGTGGAAAATGGATCTACTTGGATATTTAACCCACCTTACGCATCTCATATGGGAGGGATATGGGAGAGAATCATTGGAACAGCTCGCAGAATTCTTAATGCCATCATCATGGAGTCTAAGAAGCCTCTTACACATGATGTTCTCAACACTTTTATGTATGAGACATGTGCTATTATCAACAGTCGTCCATTGGCTAATGTATCCATTGATCCAACATAACCTTCAGTTCTATCTCCTTCAGTGCTACTTACACAAAAGACAGAAGTCGATTATGGACCCTTTGAAGCAGTTGATCTAAAAGACATGTATAGAACATCATGGACACACACTCAAGTCCTTGCCAACCAGTTTTGGAAACGATGGCAACAGGAATACTTGTTCAGTCTGCAATCAAGGCGAAAGTGGACTATTTCAAAGGAAGACATCAAGGTCAACGACGTAGTGCTAATGAAGGATACTAACACTGTCAGATACGAATGGCCGATGGCAATTGTTCTTCGAACCTTCCCCAGCACCGATGGACATATACGTAAAGTAGAACTCCGACTTGTTAGGAACGGTAACTGTGTTACGTGTGTTAGACCCATTACAGAGGTTGTTCACCTGTTTACACCTTCATCATAGTGACATCATAAGATGTCAGGCGGGGAGTGTGACGCCACCGGAATTCGTTGGGTCGTCCGGAAACGTTTATTTAGTTAATAGTGATTACATCCGGTTTGAACATTAAGACATTTTTTCTCGTGCACCGAGGACAGACTCGGGGAGTGATTTTCCCAACACAGCGTCTGGGACGCTTTCCATCGATCTTGCGGTGTAAAGGGGCAGCGATGTATGTTCATTCTATTTATTTTTATGCTATTTGAATTATATATTTTCTAAAGTAAATGTGAAATTCTGAATTTATTAAGTCAACTATTCTGATATACGTGTGAGCAGAATTTGTTTATATGTATTTCAGTTTGTTACCGTAATTACTGCTACATGAATAAAGAGGTAAAACTGCTGGGCGTTTTTTACGGACAAAACAGAGAGCTGTGGCAGAACAAGGTTTGAACATATTAATGAAATGTTTTTCCTTTTCACATATCTGAATGTCACTTCCATCTGTAAACTTGTAAAATGGAAATATATTGAATTGCTTTTTGTCCACAAACATCTAAATGTTCACTTAGTTGAATTTGCCTGTATTCCGGATTGTGGATTTGCTGTTTGTGGACCGAGCTCGAAGCGAGTTGCTTGTTTCCCCAATATAAAATTTTTTGCATAGAGGACAGGTAATGACATACAAGACATTTTTGCTCTAAAACTTCATTGTTATTTCGTATTTCAAACATTTCGATTGAGCATCACTGTAGAGACATTATTTGTCGAAATGCGCATCTGGTGCAACAAAATTGGTACCGTATAAGTTTTACATTTACTACATTTCTTTGCCATAACAAGTTACAAATCTAGTTTGAATTTTATCTCAGTCCATTGTACATCAAACTTGGTGCTCTAGTACATTGTAAGGAGGAGATGACATCCATTGATTTTGATGTAGCATGGTCAAAGATCAAGTGTCAACCTGGACATCGGAATATTCTGTCTGCTCAATATCTTGAGAATCCTTTGCTTGATGGACATCAAACTTAGTACACCAGTACATCCTAAAATTTAGATGACCCTTAGTGATTTTGAGGTCACGTGGTCAAAGGGCAAACTGGACATAGGAAGATACTGACCACTCAACATCTTGAGAACTCTTTGCTTGACATACATTAAACTTGGTACACTGGTACATCTTACAAAGTAGATAACCCTGAGTGATTTTGAGGTCACATGGTCAAAGGTCAAACTGGACATAGGAAGATACTGTCCACTCAGTATCTTGCGAACCCTTTGCTTGACAGACATCAAACTTGGCACACAGGTACATCTTAAGAAGTAGATGACCTGTAGTGATTTCATGGTCAAAGGTCAAACTGGACATAGGAAGATACTGTCCATTCAATATCTCGAGCACCCTTTGCTTGGCAGACATAAAACTTGGTACACTGGTACATCCGAAGAAGTAGATGACTCCAAGGGATTTTGAGGTCACGTGCTCAAAGGTCAAACTGGACATAGGAAGATAATGACCACTCAATATCTTGAGAACCCTTTGCTTGACAGACATCAAACATGGCACACTGGTACATCTTAAAAGTAAATGACCCCTAGTGGTTTTGAGGTTACATCATCAAAGGTCAATACACTCTGCAGGGCTTGAAGCTAACTTTTTGTCTCCAGTCCAGCTGAATGTGTTTATAAGACTTCATAAGTATTTTCCAAAATGATGCTTTAGAAAATTAACCAGTTCCAGTCAGTCTGCCAGACTTTCAACCAGTCACAGACTGACGGGCATATGTTAATTTTGAACCCTGCTTTGGACATAACTCAATATCTCAAGAACCCTTTGCCTGACAGTCATTAAACGTAGTACACTGGTACATCGCAATGAGTAGATTAGATGCCTATTGAGTTTGGTACACATTGTCAATGGTCAAATGGGACAGTTATATATTGTCTCCTTTATATTTTCAGACTTATTTGCATGACAGACATCAAATTTACTATACTGGTACATCCTAAGGAGTATATGATCCCTGTTGATTTTGAGGTCACATAGTCAAGGGTTAATCCACTCTGGACATGGAAAGATATTGTATGCTCAATTTGTTTGAATTGTTTTGGAACTACACCGCTTTTTATCAATTAAATGCCTACAAACAAAGATACATTGCTGGATCCAGTAAGTGCTCTACCAAGCCCATATCTTTGCTCCTCATGAAAATGTTAACAGCTGTGAAGAAGAAACTTCAAACTTACTGTGCGACTACATATGCCAGAAGTGGTGTTAATCTAATGTGGATTCTAAACAATTCTAAAGAACGTTTAGTAAACTTAAAATCGCAGAATTTTTCCCAAATCAATAGCATTAAAACCTATGATTTTTCAACACTGTACACGACCATTCCTCACGATAAATTAAAGACTAGACTTTTTGACATCATAGACAGTTGCTTCTTAAACAAAAACGGAAAACGGAAATATTCATATCTAGTCATCAGTCATTCAAAAACTTACCTTGTTAAACACCACTCTGATTCCACGCACGAGTCCTCTGAAATTGAAATAAAAAATATGCTAGAGTTTCTCATTGACAATATCTTCGTGGTCTTTGGTGATCAGGTCTTCCAACAGTCTGTTGAAATTCCCATGGGCACGAATTGTGCTCCTTTGTTAGCTGACCTGTTTTTTTATTCATATGAAGCAGAATTTATTCAAAAACTTCTACGTGAGAAGAAAAAAACTCTCGCTGTGACCTTCAATTCGACTTTTAGATATATCGATGACGTTTTGTCTATTAACAATGATAGCTTTCATTCATATGTCGATTTGATATATTCCTGTTAGCTCGAAATAAAGGACACCACAGAGTCGTCCACTTCTGCTTCATACTTAGATATTTTATTGAAAGTAGACATTAACGGCAAACTAACAACTCAACTGTATGACAAACGGGATGATTTCTGCTTCTCCATCGTCAACTTCCCATATTTATGTAGCAATATCCCATTATCACTTGCATATGGTGTTTATATATCTCAACTGATTCGATATGCAAGAGCTCGTTCTGGGTATAGTCAATTTTTAAATCGAGGTAAGCTACTGACAAACAAGTTGATGGTACAGGGATTTCAACAGTCTCGATTGAAGTCAGCATTTCGCAAATTCTATGGTCGTTATAACGATCTAGTTCGTCAATACAACCTCGCATTGGGTCAAATGCTGTCTGACGTGTTTCATACCGATTGTTAAGCCGTTCTTGGCACACTGATTTTGACTGCGGATAACTCCGTTTACCTGATCAGGATATGGGGCTCTCAGCGGGTGTGATCGTTCAACAGGGGATGCTTACTGCTCCTAGGCACCTGATCCCACCTCTGGTGTCTCCAGGGGTCCGTGTTTGCCCAACTATCTATTTTGTATTGCTTGTAGGAGTTATGAGATTGATCACTGTTCGTTATCTTCACCTTGCATGATACATGTTTGTAACCCGTTTTTTAATTTTGTACCATGGAGGCATACATGTCTCTGAATCATTTCTTGTTTACACTTGTACTGTTGTGCATGTCCTATATTGTTCAACCAAGCTTAAGATTGTTAATGTTATTTTTCAATAATCTTTATATTTATAAGTGTTTGAATCTTTAATAAAAGCATTGCATTGTATATAAAATGTTTGTGTTTTGTTTTAATTTGTGGTTGGTAATATCTCAGATTTTATTCAATGAATAGATAATTGGTTTGCATAAGCTTTGCTGAATGCTTTGTAAATTTCAGAAGCAGAATATACATCACTGATATTAAAGTGTGACTGTGTGTACATAGCCTTGATTCAATTATGTCATATTTTTTAGAAGAGTAGGCTATTCATGTTAATAAGTTTCTGGAGGTTTCCGCACTGCATAAACCTAGATTGTGAAGTAGTTTAAGTAGTGCGGAAACCTTGCGTATACCTAAGGTGGGGACTAGTTTCAGTAGTGCGAAAACAGTGCAGAAACCTTAGGTTTCCGCAAGTTTCCGCTGCGTAAACCACCTGGAACCGGGGACGGCCTAAGTTTACGCACTCAATAAACCCCATGTAAACTTCAAGTTTCCAACTGAAACCTTGCGTAAACAATTTGTTTTCTTAAGTTTCCACACCATGGAAACCATTATTTTTCATACAGTGATCTGCTTAGTCTTTGGTAAACAGTCTATTTGAATTCTCAAGGGCACGACTTTTGAAAAAGAAAAAATATATGTGAAGAGTATTTACCATCTTACAACTATCCATCCTTCTTATATGAATACAAAATATGTAACATCAGTGGAATTTTCAGTAATGACTTCTGCTTATATTTTTTAAAATCTCTATTCATTTGCTGATTAAAAACGTTTTGAAAATTTCATTTATTCTATCCATGTATGTATTATTGAAATGTTCACATGTTATTGTATCTGTGAAATAAATGAAATTTAAAACTTTGAGAAAAACACATCAATGGAATTCTACTTTTTAAGTACACTAATTTTTATGAGATTTATCACTCCTCATTATTATCACATTTCCACTGAAGTCACCCCATATGTAGTATTGTTTGGAATGTTTGATATATTGTTTGATGCCAGTTTTTAAATCGAAGCAGGCTACTGGCAAACAAGTTCATGATGCAAGGTATTGTCATAGACAAGACGAAGTCTGTAGATAGTTAACCACCTTTTAATGCTGCGCTGGTGCAAGTAAAAGTGAAAGTGTCAGTGGTAAAAGGCTACAAACAACACAAAACAATCATAAGTTCACAATCATGACAACCATCAATATACAATATCTATTACATTCGCCTTTCACGTAAATGCATGCATGGTACCCTCAAGTAAATACTTACACCGTGACGAAACAAAAAGAAAATATGAATACACAGAATGTCCCAAACAACATTTCTGGCGCGAGAAAAAAATTGCGTTAACTCAAAATACAAAAGAGTCCCATACTCTTTTATATGATTAACTCGAATATATGAATTCGTATGTAAAGAGAATGCTTCGTAACTTGATTCAAACATATAACATGACACAGGGGTTCCAACAATCTCGTTTATAATCAGCATTTCGCAAATTCTATGGTCGTTATAACAATCTAGTTTGCCAATACAGCCTATCATTAGGTCAAATGCTGTCTGACGTGTTTCATGCCGATTGTTAGGCCGTTCTTGCCACACTGATTTTGATTGCGGATAACTCCGTTCACCTGATCAAGATAAAGGGCTCATGGCGTTTGTGACCGGTCGATAGTGGATGCTTACTCCTCCTAGACACGTGATCCCACCTCTGGTATATCCAGGGGTCCGTGTTTGCCCAACTATCTGTTAAGTATTGTTTATAGGAGTTTTGAGATTGATCACTGTTCGTTATCTTCACCTATCATATCAGATATTTTATGTTGGTAAATTATAGCAAATATCCCTCAAAATATTTTCTATCGAACTGTACAAAGAAGTTTTTAAATGTGGTGATTACTTTGTGTTACTTACAATTGACTCTGAATCTCAAAATGATAATCAGATTTCTGTTGTTGCTATCGTCATAAAAAATGATAAACTTGAGATTTTTCCCTGCCGAAATATTTTCATAAAATCCATGGTACGGATATCTGACCTCAATTAAAGATACACATAAAGATGACATATGATTATAGAAAATATTCCACATTCAATAACTTTTAAATGCATCGCTTTTCTCGCACTTTGTCACTGCTCTTCTTTCAAAGGTTTTACCATGTGCTAAATCAACTTTGCACTGCAAAACATATTGACATAACTTCATGTAGTTATGGTTTTTATGACCAGCTTTTGAAAAGAAAATTAAATATGTCTTACGGCGTGACCGTGTTTGAGGGCGAAAAAAAAATATTTGCATTACTATCTAGATCCAAAACAGGACAAAAATATCCTGAAATATTAACACCTAACTTTTGAGGACAGAGTTCAATCAAAGTAATCTAACTTTAAATATTTTGATCCGCCTATTCATTGAACGCGGGAAACAAATAAAGCATCTAGTAGAATGATTAATACACAGGCATGATTTCTTCAAAACTATGCAACCTATAAGACAACTTCCAAAGACATGTATTCTCAAGATACTTGAGTATTTGTTTGATGATAAAGATATCTAAATGTAACATTTTCTGATGATCTACTACGATGATTATTTCTGCGGGGGGGGGGGGGGGGGGGGGTTGTTGCTGGGAGTACAGATTCTCCTACACATCCCCGTGTAATTAACTTTTCAATCCGTATTGTGACCCTCACCTACCTCCCAGGGCATTGATTGCTTGTTTGATTGCACTTTGATATGATAATATTCCGTCTATAAAGTCCAATTGAGGTAATATAGCTAGAGATTATGTAATTTCCCATACGTCGATAACCCTGGTTTAAAATACGTGACTGACATCTATCATTCTATCCCAATAATGACGATATGCGTTTTCGTGTAATTGATTTTCTAATATTATATATTTTCAATTTTAGAACCTCTGCATCAAGCCAACTCACCATGGTTATCACCTTTGTGTGTATTGGTATGTTTTTGACCTTTATGATGATATGCTGTGTATGCATATGGAAACAGGATAAAGGTTTATGCAAAGAAACATCGAGTACTACAGGCCATTTGGTGGACAATTTCTTTCCTTGAGAAGACGTAATTTAATTTCTGGAATCATGATTAATGATAAGCAGTAGCAGTGAGGTACATATTTACAAAAAACATGACTGACAATCATCCACAATTCATTTCTGCGGTTTTAATTGATCAGTTTTGTTGATCTTAAAGGGAAAGGCAACCCAAAATAGTTTTACATGATAAAAGATTAATCATATGATAAAGATTTGTCACACAATTATGTTGATATATGGCCTAGATATGCTTCATTACTAATTTGAAAACGTCAAAAATTGAAATTCCCGCTATCTATAGAGGCTGCCATGATGTGTAACTCTTTTGTATTAAAGACCACAAAAGTCAATACTTTTGACGTCACACCGTCTGTTCCGGTTTTGATGAGATTCTAAAATCATCCACAGGTCCTTGGCTTACCCCCCCCCTCCCCCCTCCGAATACATGAGTTTATTTTAAAAAAAAAATTCTTGAAAATATTTATAATGCATGTCAACAACGTCTTGCATACCCATAAAATCCAAAATAAATCCTTTAAAAAAATAAACTTTCTGTCAATCAATTTTTTTTTCTTCATTTAAATAACTTTAACAACTCATAAACTAACTAAAAAACCCATATTAGACATACCTTTGCGGGTTTATTTTTATACTATGTGCCACAGAGCACATATACCCCCAAATGCAAAAGCCAAATTTTAACACAAGAATGCATGATCTCATGTTTTACTAAAAATATGCACCAAAGCACATCATATTAAGCTATAATATATAAAAACCAACAGTTATTCATTTATCGAGAGTATTTTTAAAGATATTCAATTTAAAACATACACAATTGCTGTTTAATCTGCTCACATCCTTCAGAAAAAAATCACAGAATATCGCAATTTTGAAAAATTCTCAAAATCTAAATTGTTTACATGCCAGTTTTTCTTTAAAAATATTTAGAATTATATCTAAGGTTAACAAAAAAACATATTTTACCATAGTTGACCAGAGATATTTTGCAAAATGGTCTCTTGAATACGTAAACCCCCATTGTTAAATTTAAGTTTTACAATTATTCTTTGCACACTTTGAAAAGAGTAAATTGTAACAGCAAATACAGTCTTAAAATCAAGATTAACAGAATATGTATATATATGTGTGTAAAACATACTGAAAATTTTGTCCTACCAGGCAATTGAAACACAAGGAGGGGGCGCTCCCCCACCCCTTCCTTTTCTCACAATTTTTTTTGGTGTGTGTGTTATTCTATTTTTGTTTGGCTATCAATCATATCATACATA
This sequence comes from Ostrea edulis, assembly GCF_947568905.1. NCBI lineage: Eukaryota > Metazoa > Mollusca > Bivalvia > Ostreida > Ostreidae > Ostrea > Ostrea edulis. The sequence continues at coordinate 7,905,864 of NC_079170.1, read as the reverse complement.
AAAATACCTACATGCTATCTCATACTTATAGAAAAAATAAATATAGTGTAACATATGTGTAGATTCTAGCAACTACAGCTCATGTACAAATAATTTTGTTTTTTTTAAAGTACTTGTGAAGAAGAGTTCAAATATTCAACAACTTTGATGATGATTTTCTGAGGATTTATAATTCTGGGTTTCTTTGAACCAAACACAAACTCACTAAAAACAGTTTGAATTCCACTGTGAGGGTCACGCCTATGTATGATTTTTAACTTGTTCAGGCTTAGATTGCAAGCTATGAGCCTTTTAGAGATCAATGTAGATATCACATTGCTTTGTACCATTGGAGCTAGTGAGGACTTGATACTATAATAATGCATGGTAACTATATCTACGATTCACATTTGAATGCTAAATTTGACTCGTACAGTTCTCGTAAACTACAAACATCAGACAAAGAAGTTATAACTGGAACTTTCTAGTCGGTGTTTAAAATCTAAAACCGAATACGTAAAAGCACGGACTTTCCTTAAAAGGGGCTTATTATCAATTATTCCGATGATTTAAGCTTTTCCATCGTCAACTTCCCATATTTATATAGCAATATTCCATTATCACCTGCATATGGTGTTTATATATCTCAACTGATTCGATATGCAAGAGCTTGTTCTGCGTATAGTCAGTGTTTAAATCGAGGTAAGCTACTGACAAACAAGTTGATGGTGCAGGGGTTTGAACAGTCTCGATTGAAGATAGCATTTTGCAAAGTCTACGGTCGTTATAACGATATTGTTCGTCAATGCAACCTATCATTGTGTCAAATGCTGTCTGACGTGTTTGACTACGGATAGCTCCGTTTACCTGATCTGGATATAGGGCTCACGGCGGGTGTGATAGGTCGACAGGGGATGATTACTCCTCCTAGGTACCTGATCCCACCTTTGGTGTGCCCAGGGATCTGTTTGCCCAACTATCTATTATATTGCTTATAGGAGTTATGAGATTGATCACTATTTTTTATTTTCACCTTTCATTCATACGAAAAGACAAAAAATTATCAAATTATTAAATGTGTGTCCATGAGAAAAACATGCAGAGGGTCTGAAAGCAAGTTTGTCAAAATTTCTTGAAGACACTTTGCATGAATAGTTAGGTCAACCTCACCTACTCACTGTGTACGTCGAATAACGCCTACTAAGTATTTCTATTGCCTTATTTCTATTGTCGCCATCAAAACATTCATCATTTGTTACCTACTTTGCATGTAATTTAATCAAAGTAATTAGTTTTATGGAAATAAAGATTCAGAATTTTTCAAAGGGATTTGATGGTAAATTTGCATTATTGGAATTTTTATCTAGAAAAGCACACATTTCTAGTAAGAATGCATCATAGAATAAGCAAACTTCAGCCTTGACATTACAGAATATGGACTTTCTTGTAGAAAATTGCTGGTTAGTAAATATAATGTATGGTAATTCCTTGTTTTGAAATAATTTTACCTTTAAAAAAATACATCCAGAAATACAACATACAAAATTCTTTCTAAATGGCTGTTATTATCTTCCTTCTGTTTTCGGATTATGTATTTCCTTTGTTGGTAATTGGTTGAAAATACATAACGTTGAAAGTTAGAATAAAATGTTGTTCTTTGCAAGGGGACAGGGGATGCTTACTCCTCCTAAGCACCTAATACCACCTCCGGAATGTCCAGGGTTATAGTATACGTGTTTGCCCAACCCTTTATTTATATTATAGGATTTATAACAACAGGGGATACTTACTCCTCCTAGGCACCTGATCCCACCTCTGGTGTGTTCAGGGGTCCGTGTTTGCCCAACTATCTATTTTGTATTGCTTGTAGGAGTTATGAGATTGATCACTGTTCGTTATCTTCACCTTGCATTGATCACGGTTCGTTATCTTTGCCTTTCATTAGTAATTTGGCGCTTATCTAATTTTATACAGCTTAACAATTTTAAAACATTTACAATCGTTAAAATCAGTCTCATGTTATTGTTTCATTGCACTATATGTAACTGACATTTCGTTTAATTCTTAAAGCAAGTTTTAAGACCATTACTCTATTTTCATAAACGATTGTTAAAACAAATATGAGGAAGAGATAATACGATAAAAAACGTGATATTTTACATTCCAATTTGATATTATCATGAAAGGTGAATATAACGAACATTGATAAATCTCGTAGCTCCTATAAGCAATACAGAATAGGGAGTTGGCTAAACAAGGACCCCTGGTTATACCAGAGGTAGGATCAGGCTAGGAGGTTATAAAAGTTAGCTTGGGCTCCAGCTCCAACTCTAGCTCGAAAAAAAGATTTGGAGTATGGCTCCAAATAATTTTAGGTTATAAAAACTGGCTCAAGCTCTGGCTCCAAATCAGGATCGAAAGTTGTCTTGAAATTTTGAGCCGGAGCACATACTTGAAATGTGGGTTATAAAACTTTTGAGTAAGGAAATCATACTCCAAATGGAGTATGCCATACTTAAATCTCGAGTAAGCTCAATAGCTTACTTGAGATTTAAAGTATGTACTCAAAGTGTCGTTTGCTTTTATAACAAGAGGCCCATGGGCCACATCGCTCACCTGAGTCACCTTGGCCCATATCTGAAGACTTTCCATATATATTTGCATGTAAAACCTTAGTCCCTATTATGGCCCAAACTACCCTTTGCAAACTTGAATCTACACTATGTCAGAAAGCTTTCATGTAAATGTCAACTTCTTTGGCCCAATGGTTCTTGAGAAGAAGATTTTTAAAGCTTTTTCCTATATTTGTATGTAAAACTTTGACCCACCCCCCACCCCCGCACTTGTGGCCCCATCCTACCCCCCGGGGGCCATGATTTGAACAAACTTGAATCTGTACTATGTCAGAAAGTTTTCATGTAAAAATCAGCTTTTCTGGCTCAGTGGTTCTTGAGAAGAAGATTTTTACTATATATTTGTATGTAAAACTTTGATCCCCTATTGTGGCCCCATCCAACCCCCGGAGCCATGATTTGAACAAACTCGAATCTGCATTATGTCAGGAAGCTTTCATGTAAATCTCAGCTTTTCTGGCTTAGTGGTTCTTGAGAAGATTTTCCCTATATATTTCTATGTAAAACTTTGATCCCCCCTTGTGGCCCCATCCTACCACCGGGGGCCATGATTTGAACAAACTTAAATCTGCAATATGTCAGGAAGCTTTCAGGTAAATTTCAGCTCTTCTGGCCCAGTGGTTCTTGAGAAGATTTTTAAATGACCCCACCCTATTTTTGCATTTTTGTGATTATCTCCCCTTTGAAACGGACATGGCCGTTCATTTGAACAAACTTGAAAGCCCTTCACCCAAGGATGCTTTTGGCCATATTTGGTTGAAATTGGCCCAGTGGTTCATGAGAAGAAGATGAAAATGTGAAAAGTTTACAGACAGACGGACAGACAGACGGACGGACGCCGGACAAAATGTGATCAGAAAAGCTCACTTGAACCTTCGGTTCAGGTGAGCGAAAAATGGCTGCATGCCGACAAACGTGCTCCAGACAATATCAGAGACAGATCATGCAACCCTTTAGAAGAATTATCTGCAGATGATGTTTTTGCTAGATATATATTCCTACCACACACCATTATGGATCTCTTGCGTCAGCTGCGAGACATATCATCTTCAACTCAGCGGAACCTTCCAATTCCACTCCTCCTTCAATTACTAGTAACACTGAGATTTCTAGGTTGGATTTTACAGATTTTATAGGGCTTGAAATATGTCCTATGTAGTCATTTTTACTATTCTCTGTCATTTTTAATGTGAAATTGATGAAATAATGCAAATTTTAAGGGTTTTTGGAAAAAAAGTAAGTTCTCTCAAAAAAAGGTTATTAGATGAATCAAAATTTTGTCATTAATTCTCCGAGAGTAAAAGAAATCATTGCTTTCTTTTATCGTTTACATTTTTCTAAACAAGATATCATGATTTACCTTAAATTCTATAAGTTTAAGGGAGGGGGGGGGGGTTACTGTCCCTGAAACGTTCTACTTCCCCACTTAAACGGTGAAGCAAAGCGGAATATTTCGGATTTTAACCTTGATTGTACTTATTTTATAACAAAGGTAGGGAATATATATATGTGTGTGTGTGTGTGTGTGTGTGTGTGTGTGTGTGTGTGTGTGTGTGTGTATAAAAGCACGAAAACCCAACAACACCCTACTTTCTTAAAGTGTCGGATCTGAGAAGATACAAGGCCAGTAAAGAAATTTATAAAAGCACCGAAAAGGTAGCTTATCAACAGTGTATCATTCTTGTTACCATCTTCGCTAGCCAAGGGTTTTCGGTCCACTCCGCTCCCCATAAATTATGGGGAGCGGAGTGGACCGAAAACCCTTGGCTAGCGAAGATGTCTTGTTACCAATGTAGTTTATTGATACTTGTCGTTTTTCGTGGTGTGTGTTATTTGTTTATGTAATATACGTCTCTTGATAAAGACGCGGATTGCGTCGAAAATTTGAGTTTTAAATAACCAACAGTGTCGTGGCCTTTTCAGTGCTTATATATATATATATATATATATATAAAGCACAGAAAATTTCCCTTTATTTGGATACCCACTTCCGCCCCTACCCGGGGTTGAACTCACGACCTGCGGAACCAAATCTCCTAGCAGCATGTAACCAGCGCGCTAGACCGCTCGACCATCTAACTTGCTTTCGATGACGATGGAATTCTCGCCACGCTGTCACACGCCACACGGTCATTGAGAATGGAAATGGGATACAGTTATTTAATGTACATTTAAGAGGATCATACATGATACATATTGCATCGAAATATTTTATATATATATATTATATATATATATATATAAATTGATGATCAGATGGAGTTCAATCACATAACATTTATTTCCCTACAGGCTGTTTCGTAAGGGGATGGTTTCCCCTCACTCGTCGGGAGAAAAATGACATCTAACGAAAAACATCCGCATGGCTGAGAATATGTTACACAGAAACATACTGGATAGTTGCTAAGCATGATTACACACAGGATTTAGTAAATAGAAATTTATGGGAATGACGGTAAGTGCTGACAAGTTCTGAACGCTTATTCAATGAAGAATATTATAAAGAATTTCTCTAGAATACAAAGGTTGCACTTTTTTTAAATGTTTGAGTATGATGATGTTTTTCCTAAAATTTCCCACTTGATTTTGTAGTCAATATTTTTGTCTTTCAATGTCCATATGAATTTGCTGAGCTCGGTGGTATTCTTTTTCGTGGGATTACGGAATGAATGAGTGTGGTTGGCGTATCTTAATTTGAACTCGGTGTCTGCTAGTCCCACGTAGCTCTCTTCTTGTCCATTATCGGCTCTGACTCTAGCTAAATACACAATTCCGTGGGTGCGACATTCACCGTTGAGCGGGCATTGATCTTTGTTTCGGCAATTACACCTGTTACATGTATCTCCGGTCTGGCGCACTTGTTTGATTGAAGCGTTATGCGAGTCAATTACATTTTGCATGGATGGCATACAACTGTATGATATTTTAATAGTATTTCTGTTGATAATCGGACGTAGAACATGGCCTATCGGGAAACACTCATCTATAATTTTGAGAAACTGTTTACCCAAGTTTGTTTTTACGTTACTATCATATGGGGAGTTAAACCATGTGATGTTACGGGAACGATTTCTTCTGCTGTTCTGTTTAGTTTTGGCTGATTTGTCGTATGTTAGCTTGTATTTATAGCCGCTTTCATCAAGTGCTTTTTGGTATATGCCGGCGGCTTTGACGAATTCCTCTTTGTCCGATGAAATTGATGACAATCGGTGATTGATGCCTGATGGTATAGCTTTAAGTATGGAAGGCGGGTGGTTGCTGCCGGAGTGTACGTAACGCGGAATGTTGCCGGGTTTCAAATACGGGGAATGTTTACTTGTATTTAAGTTCAACGTTACGTCCAAATAGTTGACCACCTTCTTGTTGATACGGAGACCATGATCCTCAAATATCTTGCACAGACGTTGTTTTATCTTCTCTGTGACTTGTGCGCTGCATTTCGTAACGCCTAGTCCGTCGTCTCTGTATAGTCCTACGTTTAATAGACTACCGAACTCGGCTTTGATCACTGACAGCAGGTAGATGCCGACTAATTCACAACACTCAGCGCCATCGTATGAGCCCATGGTAATATCGAATAGATTTTCTTTGGCTTCTTTCTTGACCCACGGTTCGTTTTGACATAGTAATAATGATATATATATATATATTTAAAGTCTCTTTTTTGGAAGTAAAATACAGAAAAAACTCTAAACACTTTGTTGAAATATTTCGACCGTGTTACCAGTCTTCTTCAGTCGAAACAAAGTGTTTAGAGTTATATATATATATATATATATATATATATATATATATATATATATATATAATCGATTCGGGAACTGAATGTTCTACAGTTCTGAATACATCTGTATGTCTATTTCTCATGAAATGATCGTAAAAAGGGTGGTATAGGTACCTCGTGTTGATGCCTGAACACTTCTAAATAGTATAAAAGGTTCATTCCCACGTACATTTTGTGTAATTCACTATATTGCAACTACATGTACAATATATCGACCTGAGGAAATAATCTCAGAATTAATGTATGTACAAAATAGTGTCACCATGAATTACATTTAGATTGTGCAATATATATTTGTATATATTTGATGCGGATAAAACTGTTTATTGTATACTGAACTACACGTATATTATATGTAGGACAGAAATGTACGAGAAAAATTACATCTTTATATTAGAGATTGATTGTATCTTGCTTAACGTCTCGCTCGAGAATATTTCACTCATATGGAGACGTCACGAAGACCGGTGAAGGGCTTCAAATTTAAGCCTATGCTCGGCGCTTACGGCCATTGAGCAGTGAGGGTTCTTTAGCGTGCCACACCTACTGTGACACGATTCATCCGTTTTTAAGGTCATCTCCGAGGACCCGTGACATTCACATCTTATGCCGAGCGTTTGGCGATGGAACTGTCACTATCTGTTTTAACGACTTAGGTCTGTCGCGGCCGGGATTCGAACCCCGGCCTTCCGCATGCGGGGCGAACGCTCTAACCTCTCTACCAAATGATACAAAAGTTTTAAAGGTTGGGGAAAGGAGGAAATACATTTATTGACAATGTCTTTCATAAACATAGACGTAAAATAATCAGAAATACTTGTCAAATCAGTTTGACATTTTGGCACGATTGTGCATTGAAATGTAGCATCAAGTTACTTTTTTTAAGATAGCGGGGGGGGGGGGGGGGTGTTAAGGAAAAAGATGACTTGTGTAAAATTCTTGTGAAGTGAGACAAAATAATAATAATAATAAATTGTGCTTTTACCCAACCTTGTAAATGCAAAAATGATAATTGGGAGGGGGGGGGGGATTGTTGGGGGATGTGAGGTATTTATTGATTGTCATAAACTGCCTAATTTTTGTACATGTACCAGCACTCGTCCTGTGCAACGTGTGCATGTATAAGGGTTGAATTCATAACTGCAGGTTCTTACATTCTTCTCTCATTCAGAACTAACACCCCCCCTCCACTTTTAAACCAAACAATAATTATGTTTTGTAATATATTGAAAATGATTCATTCTATTTTGGTGAGTGATCTGCAATTTTCCTTGAATTTTCACAGTTGATAATCCTGACATTTGAACTTTACAAATTAAATTTTTGATATAAGAAAATTAAAGTTTACTTTCACTTTTACGCACACGTTCCTTTTTCATTTTTGCCTTGCTATGAAGATCGATCCTTTCACTTTGGTGTAACGGCGATTTGTGAACGGTGAACGCAAAACTGTAAAGGGAGAGCGAACGGGAAAATGGTCAAGTATCTAATGGACACAGACTACCAATTATTTTGCTATACATTCCTTTATAACATAAAAATTAATATAAAAAATTCCACCGCCTCAACTTACCTGAAATTTGACACAGACTTAGAGCAATTCAGGTCCAAAAATATTTGTGAATTTCAGTAAAACCCACCGCACACAAGTCCTGTTACGACACCGCAAGTAACCCCTACCCTGCATATTTCCCTTTCCCTTTGAGAAGCAGGTAAACAATGGCCTATTTACACCCTTCCTTTCCTACTACACACTTAAGAGCAGAATTTCCCATTATTATAATATTTTAATTTTTTTTTCAGACCCTCTTCTTTCCATCTATGCCCTATAATAAACACAAATCCACCCCACATACATCCCCAATAATTTTTAAGAAAAAAAAACCGGGCACTACAATGAAATAGGGGTAAACTTAGTAGTCTGTAACCTAATGTTTCAGGGATTGTAAATCCGTCACTGGCTATACAGCTCTGCAGACGATAGCGAAATTTTATATTGTAAATGTCTATGATATATACATGATACACAGTAAAAATGGTAATATACATGCATATATATATAGCCCTTTATATTTACAGAAATTACATCTAATTCAACGAATATTTCTTTTTAAAAAATATCATTTAGAACAGTTTTAGCAAAGTACTAGCACTAAATAACTCTTATAAGGATTGGAATATTGCTGTGAACTGCCGTCATCATAAACACATGGGCGCCGCCATTACGGAAGAAGTATAAAAAAGGCCGCTTGTGCAATTGAAAAAAGTTTTGAGTACGAGCTCGAAAACTGGAGTAAGTACTCCTAAGAGTACATACTCGAAATGTTTTATAACCTTAGAATCTGACCACGTACTCCTAGGAGTATGATTTTGAATTCGAGCTAGAGTTGGAGTTGGAGCCCGAGCCAACTTTTATAACCTCCTAGCCCGGTGTCTAGGAGGAGTAATCATAATATATCTTGTTGAATGCATGCATGGTTTTTTTTTTAATTCTTCAGTTTTAGGCATCAATGCTTACCATGTCTTTTTAATGTTTGTTAGAATATGTTTCGTGAAGTCGCAAATTTTTCTAAAAAGTTGCACTTGATTTTAGAATAAATCAGAAATAAACTGCATTAGATAGTTTATAATGGCTTGAAATCTCGTTTTGACCAAGTATGATACAGATGGTTTAGTGGTATTTCCAAACACATGGACTTCTATAATATAATGTATAATTTTCACCCAATTTGCGTTTCTGTCAAAATACTGATAAAGTATCATGAAAGATGAAGATAACGAAAGTGATCAATATCATAACTCCTATAAGCAATACAAAATAGAGAGTTTGGCTAACATGAACCACTATCTAAACCAGAGGTGGGATTAGGTACCTAGGAGGATTACGCACCCCCTGTCGACCGGTCATACCTGCCGTGAGCTCTATATCTTGATCAGGTAAATGGAGTTATCCGTAGTTAAAATCAGTGTGCCAAGAACGGCTTAACATTCGGCATGAAACAAATCAGACATCGTATAGTTTCTTAGTGTGCTAATAATTTCTGAAATAATATTAATGTCATCCAATGATAGCAAGCATGAGTTATTATTGACAAATAATAAACTTTGTGACAAATTGTATGATGTATTCTGAGATTCCATTCTCTTACATGGATATTTTCTTGGTGATTGTTTTCTCTATATTTATATAGTACAAAATCAACAGCAATCCTTCATATTTCCTTGCATCAATTATTTGTATTTGGTTACATGTAACTTATTTTACAGCAAACAATACATCTTGTCTAATTACTAGATTTACACTATTCTTTGATTTGATATGTAACCAATTAGTTTTACTTATGTTGGTCATGTGACCAATATCGATTTGTTGACACAAAGGAGAAGCCACTCTTGATCAGTTGTCTGAATTTAATTGAATTTTCCGGCTTTACATGCAAACTGTACTGCTACCGTTATGATGTAAAAGTATTTAGCAGCCGAATTCCGTTTTTCGCGAATGTGTTTTCCGGAATGCAGCAGTGCATTATCTTTCTTTGGATCAGTGTTGGGCAGTTTGTTGACTTGATACCCGCCTATGTGTATAATCGGGTTATAACGGGTTTGGAGACGAGCCCCACCATCGAGGTCTCGAATTGTCTCCATGTTACACTGAAAGGACAATCTTTTCTTACACGATCGCGATGTTTCCACACTTTATTGTGTGGGATGTAAACTTGATTATGAATATTGCAATTTCAATTGCCTATCGCTTTGCACATACCCAGGTCTGGTACGGTCTTCGGAATAATTTTCCGTCGGCCTTTGACGCAACCCCTGTTTGTGATCTATTTAAATATGAGTAAACAACATTTCTTATCAGGATGCAGCATATATCATCCGGGGTATTCTTTTTTTCACGCATTGTCATTACACGAAGCTCAAGGAAACCGCTCAGGGATTGTGGGTCAGCTTTTCCGCCACAAACCTTGGGCGTTTTCTTTTAATTTTTACACTATAAACACACCTATTAATGAGGAAGTATTTTCGTGTCTTGGCGATCTTTTATGGCATCATAGGGGCTTTTGGAGCAACTTAGCCTTTCTGAGAGCTGATGTTGTTCATTAATAGAGGCCTAGTGCTGTGGAAAATCCAGACTTTTCTCAGTTGTTTTTTTCATCTCCCAAGTATGCACGAGTCTTGGTGGAGCATCAGATCAGCAATGCAAATAAGTCAGTGAACCAAGGAGCACAATTCGTGTCCATGGGAATTCCAACAGAATATTGGAAGACCTGATCACCCAAGACCACGAAGATATTGTCAATGAGGAACTCTGGCATATTTTTATTTCAACTTCTGAGTATTTGTGCGTGGAATCAGAGTGGTATTTAACAATTAATTTTTGGAAGATTGGTCACTACATATGAATATTTCCTGTTTCCGTTTTTGTTGAAGAGGTGTCTGTCTATGATGTCAAACAGTCTAGTCTTTAATTTATCGTGAGGAATGGTCATGCATAGTGTTGAAAGGTTTTGATGTTATTGATTTGGGGATAGTGTTCCGATTTCGAGTTTAGTGAAGGTTCTTGTGACCAGTCATTCAAAAAATTTATTTGTGAAACATCACTCTAATTCTATGCACAATTACTTTGACGTTGATATTAAGAAGGTTCTAACAAATTCTTCGCAGTCTATGATGACTTGTTTTATATTTTATTTTATGACCTATGCAGAAAGCTTCCACATGAGAAGAAAAATATCTTGCTGGGTCTTCAATTCGACATTTATATATATCGCCGACATCTTATCTATTAGCAATACTCAATTTCATTCATATGTCGATTTAATAAATCTAAGTGAAATCGAAATAAAAGACACCATAGAATCTTCCACATCTACTTAATATTTCGATATTTTTAATAAGTAAAAAAACAACTTTATGACAAAAAGGGATGGTTTCTCATTCACCATCATCAACGACTCATATCTATATAGCAATAGTCCATTATCACCTGCATATTGTGTTCATGTCTCTTAACTGATTGATACGCAAGAACGTTAAAATCAAATTCAATACAACCTATTACCACAAACGTGATGTTTTTAAATAGAATATAATTTCCTGTAACAAAAATGTTTAAGCTTAACTAAATCGTGAGTGGGTACTTATCACAACATTAAGACCTAAATTGTGTGTTGATAGGATGTACTAAATGAAACAAGGAAAGCAATCATATATTGTTTGGTTATTGGAATTTGATTGAGCCAAGCAAATGTCTACGCTGATAAATATAACTAGTTTTCATCTTATTATACTTTCCAATGCTTTGGATCTTGGTAAAAGATGTCAAAGGTATATAATTTTGCATTATATATATATATATATATATATATATATATATATATATATATGCAAGGTGAAGATAACGAACAGTGATCAATCTCATAACTCCTACAAGCAATACAAAATAGATCATGAAGGAACATATATATATATATATATATATATATATATATATATATATATGGTTTTCCGTTCAACTCTTACAAGTTTATTGTTATTTCGGATTTCGGCTTGAGCATTTGAAGAGACATTATTTGTAGAAATAAGCATCTGGTGCATCAAAATTGGTACTGTACAAGTTTTACATTACGATCCCTGGGTTGAGGCCTCTTCTGGTGAACTGTTAGTCTCCGAGGGTCTCTACAACCCAGTAGCTAAGTATTCCGTTACTAACTTGAAAATACGGATGTATAGTTAATTGCTGGGATAAAATTTTGAAATTAATTTCAAAATTAAGGAGTATCTCCCTCATGCATAGTACCGTAAAAGACCACAATTGGCGAAATGTTCGGAAAATGGCGAATTTCTGATAATTGGATCGCGAATTTGCTGCTTGTGGACGCACACATGGACATTCAGTTTGTTGGTTTGTCCGATGTAGTTTTCATTACAGCTTAGGCAGGTCATACAATGTATTACGTTTTCGGATTTGCATGTAATGTTAGAATTTGGTGTTAATTTTTTAAAGAATTTTTTCTCTGCCTTCCTCTAGATGATTGCATGTACTGCAACGTTAATCCCCACATTTTTGCGCGGATTTGGAATTTTCCGTAGTAAATCGGGTGCGCGTTAGAATTATCTTCAGATTAGGAGCCTGTCTTCTGATGTTTTTTATTTGAGATTCTTTTATCAAGTTTTTGAACTTTTGGGATTGTTCTAATATAGATGGAAATCTTCTAACTGTTCCAAAAATATTGTTGTTGCATTGTAATTACAAAAGGAATATCGTTGTTTATATCGTTTTCTTCGTGTCAGAAGTTTCTTAAGATAGATATAGATTTGTTCCGTGCTTTGGTAATTCCGTCATTAATGAGATTTTCCGGATAATGTTGTCACCGAAGGTATGCTTTCAATTCCTCCAGTCTTTTTTTTTTTTTTACCGTAATGAAGTATCCGTAATTAGTGTACTTATCCGTCTAGCCATGTTGTATGGAATGTTACGTTTAGTATGGGAAGGGTGGCACGAATGGAGAACCAAATATTGATGTGAATCTGTTTCTTTGCAATAAAGATCCGTGATTATATTGGTATCATCCTTAATGATTCGGAGATCCAAAAATGGTAGTTCTTTATCACTCACATCCGTAGTAAATTGAATTGATTGATGTAATTGATTGATTTCAGCACGAAATTTTTGTAAATCATCTGTAGTGTTATTCCAAAAGATGAAAAATATCATCGAGGTATCTTTTCCAATTATGTTGAATATATTGTGCAAAATTTGCATTAAAAATGTCAGGGAGTTTATTCTGTAGTTTTTCTTCCAAGGTGAAGATAACGAACAGTGATCAATCCCATAATTAAGGTTGCATAGGTAGGAGCCACTTTTGTCCCCATGGCCGTGCCTTTAATTTGAATATAGAATTGATCATCAAATTGAAAGTTACGAAAGCCCAAAAGGCTCATTCGAGATTTGAAATTCAAAATACGAGATTCGAAATTCAAAATACGAGATTTGAATTTCGAAATTCAAAATCCAAATTAACCAATCAAAATGTAGGTCACAATGGATTAAAAGTTAGCGGGTACATGCATATACATGTAAACTTAAAATATGACATGTACAGAAAACTTATTCTTTAATATGTTTACCTAACAACGAAACATTCCTTCTAAAACTATAAATGTTTTGATGTATGCTTAGCATGCAGACCGGCCCTTAGAAAGCGGGAAAGGAGGCAGACAGAAAACTTGTTCCAGCTCCCACAACCACGTCAAATAATAACGAATACACATCATGATATACCTTAAAGTGAAATCGTATATGAAGCCTATTAACCGATGATACCCCTCCAACAATTAATTATAATATTATTTCTTTCAGATATCTATATATAAACAATGGAGGAAATTCGAACCATGAATATGTATTTATCTCGGATCTATATTGTATCGTTTTACATTTTCTAAGCTCCAGTTAAATACGTGCGTGATAACGACAGAATACTAATCTATTCACGTTTTCAAAATTATCTGATGTACTGATTCATATTATATCAGCCTACGTACTGTACCACAGGAACTGGTAATTTTGTCTGTAATATAACAATAGTAGGGGTGTATACTATATCACCTCCTAATATGTATTAGGGGGTGATATAGTATAGAATCCTACTATTACTAAAACGGACAAAATTACCGGTTCCTGAGATTATACATACTTGAACATAGAACATACATGTACAAATATGAATCAATGGGACAAGCTAAATTTTTTTTAAAACGTGGATAAATTAGTGTTCTGTGGGGTAGTGAATGGTACCCCCTTCTTTTTTTATTGATACAAAATGTATATACGACTCTGTATAGCAGTTTTGACGTTAGAATATCATTCGCTGATGTACTCTTCAGACAATATTTAATCACATATCCATAGTGATGATTGGTCGTTTATAAATGATGTGTCTCTATACATATGATAGAGGTAATTCGGAATGAAGTTCTGTTTCACTTCATCCTGTATATTTATTAACTTAGTTCTACAACATGTATTTAGGGTTTGCGTTATTATTTTCTTATTGTTAATTACCTTGGTAATAGGAATACCCCATCAGTTTGACAGAGCTGGGTGCATGTCGAGTAGATTCAGGTATCACACCGGTAATTGTCCAATCAAAATGAATTTAGTTGCGCGATTTTTCTCATTTTCTCTCCTTCTTTTCTCTTAATTTTTGCACCCCTGATTAGGAAATTTTGTGTAATTTGTAAAAATAACCAAGTGTATACAAAGGAACTATTTGCTGTTGGTAGCTGAGGCTACTTCCTTAGGTGTACTCCGGCTGTTTACACACATGTGAAAAACACGTGGATTTGAGGGTAGTCTTGTTTGCGGGTAATTTATTTTCGAAAATGCCGCGTAGGGTAGTGTTTTTCTGGTGTTGGCAGACGAGATGGGTAACATAGAACATTTCTGACTGCGTTATTCGGCATTAATTCTGTAAACTGATTTTTAATGAATTTTTTTCCTCTATAGTAATATATATTGAAAATAATTACCGGTGTGATACCTTGAAGGAAGTCGTGAATTTCACAATTTTCCGTTTTTCTCAGTCCTTTCCCTTTTCATCGGCTCAAAATCAGCACAGGATATCAAAACAAGAGGTTTGAAAAACAAAACGGTGTTTTAATAGGTCATTCAAGAAACATGACGCAATACACGATGCGAAAGATCAATTACATCTAAATACGTATCAACAACGTATTTTTTGCTTTATACAGCTAGAAAATCGTAAATATTTGTATAAACACCCATCTACATTGCATACACCGGCGGGTTTAACACTTAACACATCCAAAAGACGTATCAAAATTTCACATCAATTTTACAATACGCATATTGCACAATAACCCCTCCCCCTCCTCCTGTCTTGCGCAACTGTTAGATGGACTTTCCTTGACATTCATAAGCATCACACATAACTCTATGACTTCTAGATTCAATGTCCTTATTGTAAATTAACCCAATTAAGAGATTTCGTATTTCTGCGTAGAGTGTAGAAATTTTATTTTATTTTTAATTTTTTGTCCTAAAGAGAAATTCAGATATTTCATGGTAAATGCCCGTCAAGGTCACTCGTATGAACATCAAAATGTCTCCTTAACACAGAAGATTTCAAATTATTCGTTTTAAGGGCCCAACACTATGGAGCGCCAAATTAACATAAACTCAAATAATTGAAGATATCTTCAATTATTTGAAGATATCATTAATTCATTTGATGTTCGTAACAATTGAATTAAAAATCTCTTCAAATAGTTAATGATATCTTCAATTCTGAATTATTGCGCGCATTAAATGAATTGATGATAGCATTAATTCTTCTGCTGAATTGATGCGCGCTTTAATTGAATTAATGATCTCTTCAAATGAATTAATGATATCAACAATTGAATTGATGCGCGCTACAATTCAATTAAAGAGAGCAATAATTGATATAATGCGCCCATTAAATCAATTGATGAGAGCAATAATTGAATTGATGCGTGCATTAATTCATTTGATGAGAGCAATGATGGATTTAATACGCGCATTAATTCAATTATTGCTCTCTTCAATTGAATTAATGATATCTTTAATTCATTTGAAGAGAGCAATAATTCTTTTAGAGAGAGCAACTATATATTTAAAGATATCTTCTATTCAACATATCCACAATTGAATTAATGATCTCTTTAATTGAATTGTTGCTCTCTTTAAAAGAATTGATGCGCGCATTAATTCCTTATACAAAAGCATCGTAAATAATTAAAGATATCTTCAATTGAATTAAAGAGATCATCAAATTATTTATACCGAGCTCTAAATTCATTATTGCGAGCAATATTTCTACGAAATTAATGCTCTCATCAATTGAAATGAAGAGAGCAATAATTGAATTAATGCGCGCATCAAATCTATTATTGCTCTCATTAATTCAATTGATGATCTCATCAATTGAATTGAAGAGAGCAATAATTGAATTAATGCGCGCATTAAATCAATTATTGCTCTCATTAATTCAATTGATGAGAGCATTAATTCAATTGATGAGAGCAATAATTGAATTGAAGCGCGCATTAATTCATTTGATGAGAGCAATAATTGATTTAATGCGCGCATTAATTCAATTAAAGAGAGCAATAATTGAATTGATGATATCTTCAAATAATTGAAGATATCTTCAATTATTTGAGTTTATGTTAATTTGGCGCTCCATACAACACGCGAAGCAATCTTTCTGACACGATTTATGACAGTCCCCCCCCCCCCCCCCCCCCCGTAACAGGATATCAAGGCTCTGACGGCGTAGGCCATAATTCTATTGCCGTCTTCTAAAGCGTTGACCAAAAATTTGTGTTCTGTCCTGCATATTAAGTTTGTCACTAGATATTCGTACCGTTTTGAGCATTTTGAACAATTGCAATTCAACGTCACTATACTTAGCGCCCTTGATATTTGGTCTACATCTTCTTTGGAACCAACATTTAGGAAATGTTTTAGCTAAAAAAAATTGTAATGAACAGTTACATGGATGATTTCTGTATGATTTGTGTACACGTTTTAAAAGGTCACATTATCCAGTCAGACTTCAGTGTCTTCTAAATGTGTTACCCCTGCTTTGAAGAAAGGCTAAATACGCACAACCCCTGACAGATTAGCAGGCCATTATCTGAAACACTAATCACCCGTGAGTATCAACTTGGTTTAATCTGTTAGGAGTAATTAACGGGCTCTTCTAGGATACCAAATTGACCAGATGCAGATTCCATTATAGTACCGAAAATTGAAGATTTTCACAAAACCAAAGATCTCACTCATATGAAATTTGAAATAATTAGCAATTTAAAAAATGTATAAATAAATTTAGGATTAATAAGTTATTAAAATAGCAAATTTCATCATTCTTCTTTCTAATGAAACCATTTTTGCGGAAATATCTTGATTTTATACCAAGCTATTTCAATTTAAAAAGTACCACACGCGCCTCATATTTCACTGATAAAACAGGCAGAAATCACGATAGTCCCCAGGGGAAGTAAATCACCAGTTACGTCAGTTATATTGCTCCGATCGCTTTGTGCATGGGGTATACTATTGATGAATGAAACGGGCACCTGTTGTGCAAATTTGACATTTTTTCATGAAGATTCAGTTGTCTTCAATTCACTGTTCACATGTGTTTCCTTTCGGGTTGACATTATTACTTCCGGTTGTTAGAAAATAGTCGATAAATTTATATCAAAGTTATGAAGGCGGTATACATTGAATCCGCGTTTATATGCTGGGACAGAATTGTTAATTTGTATTTTTATTTATTTTGGATGCAATGAAATTATTTGATATGTGAGAAATGCACTGTAGAGATTTAGTATTATGTTATACTTTTTCTATCATTTATCGGCTACGTTTGCATTAGACTGAGGCGTGATAATTCTTCTTGTTCAATCAGAACGCCGGGTAGTTTGTCTGATTAATCGATAATCCAATCAGATAACGTAATGCACAAATCTGTCATTTTCTGTTAAAATTCTTTCTTTTCTGTTACGCTACGTCATGTTTCAGTATAAAAAGTTAAGACGCGGGTATTTTTGACAGTCGTTTGATTAGATTTTGACTTCGTAGGTTTACGTTTTATAAGGCATTTATTATTTTTTTATTTCACTTTTATTTTGTCTATCCATTGATTTATTCGAGTTTATTATTTACATTTTTATTTCATAGGTGATCGTGAATGAACAATTATGCAATAATTATTGTTGCAGTTCTTTCATGATCAAGAACTCATAAATTTCTATGAAATAGAGTTCTTTCCTTCATTATTCTAAGCAAGTTCTTTATCTATTTATTTTATTTTATTTCAATTTATTTTTATTATGCAAACAAATTAGCACTCTTTCTCTCTTTTAGGCCGATAGTTGATTAATATTCATCGAAAGGCCCGTTTTTACTTCATTTAATATTAGTTTTGTATTAGGAAATCTTTTAGATATTAATTTACGTTTAAATATGTTTTTTATTAGAATTAAGTAAGTTCATAATTTTCTTAGACATAATAGTATTATCAACAAGCTATCACTGTTAAAACAGAACAGCTTCCCGTTAGGTTTACAAGTCGGAAGTTACAAATAACTAAGACTTGCTTCATATAATTTCTTTTTATTGTAAATGGGTTGGGAAGGGTTTCACTTGTCTGTTTTGGGTTAATAGCGACCGAGTATTTTAGTTCCAAATTTTAATCGACTGTCTAGATAGGTTTAACTTAGGTTTAACTTGTTTTTATACGTTATGATCATAGTATGGATGCGATTGTATGAATGTATACTGATAATTTATTTTCATTTGTTTGTTATATTTTCATGCATAAATTTAATTGTTTAATGTTTATCATCTTCTGTCTTGAATTGGATATATCAGGGGATGATTTAGGTAATTTGATAATAGAAGGAAAAATAAAAATAATCTGTTAATGTCTCCCCGATACCGCTACCGTTACATGTGGTAATGACTAATGACGCACGTAGTTAAGCTTCCTGTTCAAACATTAAAAAAAATCTAAAAAGAGACAACATAGATGGGAGAGAAGTAATTATTCATGATTCGAAATTCCTCTATTATTTACACCCAGGCGCATATAAAAATGAGCGGGTGAGGAAGATATTTGTACTGGCATCTGAAATATGGACACCACTACCAACACCCACCCACCCCCCTTTCTGAGTATTTTCTCCGAAATGTGTTGATTCGAATTCCTTGTCGATCCCATCCCTATAATCGTTTCACGCTTTTTGTAAGCTACAGAGATTGGCCTTCTACCGGTATAATAGAATACAATTTGTTATACCAATAGAAGGCTAATCTCTAAAGCTTACAAAAAGTGTGAAACGATTATATAAATCGAAATTTATATTTAGCTTAACTACGTGCTTATCATTGTTATATAACTTTATATTTGTATTATATAAATTGGCATATGATAGACAAGAAATCCACACATTTCAGATATATTATCGTCGCAAAAAAATCAGAAAAAGGGGGATGGGTGGGTGTTGGTAGTAGTGTCGATAGTTCAGGTGCCTGTGGATATTTGGTCAAACACTAAAATGTGTGGTTTGTTCTCAGTTAGTTATCCCCCCCCCCCCCCCCCGCGCCTTTTGAAATTGTCGGCCGGCTACGGGTCTGGTTAAATACCTGATAATCAAAACCGGTAATTACATTTTAATTTTCCCTTCATACATGTAGTTCACAGGTGCTTCAGTTCACCCCCCCCCCCCCCCCGAATAAGCTACATGAGTAGAGTTATCAGTATCTTGTTGAACATCTCTTTAATGGATATCAACAATATCTTGCATACCCCAAAACTCCAAAATAGATCAAAATAAGCCCTTTTTATAAATTCATAATGTCACTGGGTATTAGGGGTATTCAATAAAAAGGCTTATTTTGAGTTATTTTTGCCTTTTGGGGTACATGTAGGCAAGACATTGTCTCATGCATCAAAGTTGAACAATCAACTTAAGTAGGCTATTCGAATTAAGGGGGGGGGGGGGGGGGGGGGGCTGATCCCATGCGCCTGTGTCATTGTTAACTCAAACATATACAGTTATCTTCATGTAAAATATGATCATTCAAGCAGAAAAAGATGGTATGCGGGTAAATCTATAGATTAATCTAAAATCAGAATCCATTGCTACGGGGTGCCATCAGTTAATTTTATTCATATAACCTTCGATTCCATTTCAATTAAAGTGTACTATTTGAGGTGTATTCGACCTGGTTTCACCCACTCCCTGCTTTCTATGAACCTGAATTTCTACAGGCCTGTTTGCATACATGTAATGACATGATTTATAATGGCAAAATATTGCCCTTAAAGCTGACATGAATTAATAAATACGTACACCTTTCTCATCTTATCCGCCATATTTCTTTCAGGTAGCCTAATTTACTCTACCCGTATATACCCCAAATGTGATTGTCACACCCGGGTGCTTTCTCTACGTGGACTCGACCAGTGCACATCTCCGATAGTAATATATAGGGAATGCGAAACAAATAAAATCACATTTTAAAACATTATGCTTTGCTCAAAATTACAAAATATTTATTGTTTACCAATGCAACATTCCGACAGTGTAGATAATTTAGAAAAAAAATGCAAAAAAGAAAAAAAAGAATCTTTTCTTGCATACTTGCAAGTGCATGCAAGTATTTGCAGTTTCTTATGAAATAAATGCGGAGAAATCATTTGCCAATTACATACTGATATAATGGAATAAGCTAAGATCATAAACTATATTATTTATATCAATTCTTGCAAAATACAGGTCCATGCCATATGCATAATATGTAATGCACATGGCATATTCGCCACACACAAAAAAAACCGTATCAAATACGGACATCTATTCAACAAGTATCGGAGATGTGCACTTACTGAAAATATTAGATTCTCTTTATTCTGATAAATCCACGAAACAAAATGATAAACTCCACCTGTATCTCGTTAGAACTTTACAACACGTTGTCAGTCCATTATACAGACTGCGACACACTTCACCCGTGCCAAATAGGGCGTTTTCAATCAGGGGAGATGTCAAAGTCGAAAATTTTTCTTGTATTGAATGCTTGTCTGGTCGAGGTTTTGCAGCTTATGGATCGGGAATCTAATCATATACACTGAGCATCTGGTTGGATATATTGCGTACTCAATTAAAAATTGATCGATGATCATATTCAAATTTGGATATACAAATAAGGGAATAATGATCGAAAATATACATCTGTTTAAAAATGCGGGTATTACATTTGCAATCCATAATAAACAGTTGATTACACAAAGACACATATAAAAGGAAATGTATAAACGAAAGTATAGTTTTATTGTTTCTTTGGGAACCACATAATTATTTACGGTCTCTGTGTGTCCATATTCATTGATTGAACAGGAGAGAGAGAGAGAGAGGGGGGGGGGAGAGAGAGACTGTCCTACTTCGATGTACAATATACCATTTCACAGAAGGAAAGAAAATTGATCACTGATATAATGGTAAGCTTACAAGCATTAAAAAATTCCAGCTATTTAAAAATTTGTTATTGACAATATATTAAAAACTTACAGGAGTCGATGCTTATAATTGAATTCATTACAATTTTAAAAAAAAAATATCAGTTTAAACTGTGCATGTAGAAAATACTGATTTTGTATGTTAGAATAACGGAAAAAAGTAAATTGTCAAAAACATGGGGAGAACAGACCAGCCCAGCCTCCCTGCCCACCCCAACCCCCTGTATACGTGCCTGAAACAATATATCAATTCGTGTTGAAAGAAAGGTGCATACCTGCATTTCATTAAATTCCAAAGGAGCTCGAATTTATGTGTTCCCCTATTAATTATTTTGTATGCAAGATTCGTTCCCGGATTTAGAATCATGCTTTCAGTCAGAGCAGAAATGAATTCATTTTGAAGTACATCTAGTTTGAATGCAAATGTTGGGTTCCTTCTTTTAATTTCATCAGACTCATTAGAAACCCCTCTCCCAAACTATGCAGCTTTGTTTTTATTGATATCTAAATCGGTATAAATGAATCCGGATATAAATTATATAATGTTTTTTAGTGATCATATAGATATTGATACTGATAATGAAAAAAGAAAATGTTTATACTCTTGCCTTTTGCATATCCTACTAATGCATTACAGTATATTTGACATTGTATCATATCAAATAAAACCTCAACACGAATTTTACTGATTTATGCATACTAACATCTTATCGAATACATTTGAATTTGAAATTTCTACATACAGAGGTATGGCCATTGCGCCAGATCTACGAAATGAAAATATTTATGAACAAATTACACTCAAGCCTCAAAGTAATCATTATGGCATGTTACAGAAACGTTAAAACACACAAATGCTATAGTCCTGCAATGCATGCATGCGATTTTTCTGAATACATGCAACTATGTATTCATGAATGAAGTTCCTACGCTTGAAAATATATTGGTCTTTATGCATTTTGTTTTGTGATTTTGGTTTACCATTCTTTACAATGTGTAAATGAAGGAAAACTTGGTAAAGGGTGCAATTCTACATGCACCATACAATTAGTATACATGCATGTGTTTCAAAGCAAAATGTACATGTAATAACCAGACGTGTATCGTCATTTTTCATGGTGGGGGGGGGGGGGGGGGGGTACAACAAGGGCAAAAATGGAAAATTGGATTCTTCAAAATCTCTTGCCATTCAAAATAATAATTTAAAAAGATGAACGAAAACAGCTATAAAATAAAACAAAACACCCAAACAAACCAAGATGTTTTGTCCGATGTTCAAAGTCCCAATGTGGGGATGAAGGGTTAAAGAGTCTTTTACTTTGACTACCTCAATAATTTCCCCCTACACTTCATTTTTTTCAATCGTTGGGGGGTCGGATGGGGTGGTTAGAATCCTCTACTACAGTATGAGTGCCTCATATCTTCATTTTCTTAATTGGTGGTGATGTGTCTTCTACTATTATATCAGAACTTTCAAGCTGGGGTAAATGGGGGAGGGGTTGTCACTCAATATATCTTTTATTTGCATTACAAACTAACAAAAAGTGGATATTGGTATTAAAGGTGGGTAACAGACACTCTTGTCCTCTCCCCTTGATGTTTGATAACGACGCATAATATGATAAACTCGATTATTACATTTTGCATTAGTACAATTTGCGTCGAGTTCGACGCAGAATGTAATAACGCAAAATGGCATAGATATATAAGATCTATTGAGCGTCAAATTAACATAAAATGAAGTAATTGAAAATAACATCATTTAAAAATATGTTTAATTTTTAATTATTGCGTGCTTTAAATGAATCAAATAAATCTGTATTATCAATTAATGAGAGCAATATTGAGTTACTAGTACTGTTCTTTTTTTTTTTTATTGAATTACAATATCATTTGTCTTAATAAGAGCACGATTATTACAAGATCATCGGTTCTCTCTCTCTCTCTCTCTCTCTCTCTCTCTCTCTCTCTCTCTCTCTCTCATCCCATACACTCGTACAGTGTTGTATATGCAAATTTATGTACCTAAATGATTTTCTGATTTATAAATCTGCAATACTCTGACCAGTAAATCATATGGTATAAGGATTCATGCACAATACAGGGTAAATATTATACTCTGATACTTCCCCTGATTGAAGATAGCTGATCGGCACGGGCTAAGTGTGTCGCAGTCTGTACAATGGACAATGTTGTTTACTGTTGGAATGCAAATGGAGTTTATCGTTTTGTTTCATGGATTATGCAAATAAAGGGAGTTTTACTACTACTTAGAGTATTTTCGACAAGTGTACACGTACATCTGCGGTCCTTTACAGATATTACGAGTAGGCCCAGGTAAATAGTCGTCCGCATTCGATGCGTTTTCATGGCGAGCATACATGCCATTTTTATAAGTACAGTAGTATTTATGTATTTGCCTTTTACTTGAAGTAATTGTGAATGGTAGAGATTGTATACCCTTTGCTTATTCCATTTTATCAATAGAAAAAAGATGAAATAGTTCTCTGCATTTTTGTATAGTTTTGACATATTTACTGCAAATGTACGCACGTTCACGTAAAGAAAAGGCATTCTATATACATTTATCTAAATATATATATTTAGAATGATTGACTACTGTACGATATGTTTATTATAATTTTGAGCACTGCGTGGTGTTCCAAAACGTGATTTCATTTCTTCTTGATGTCCTATAAATTAGTATCGGAGATGTACGTGTTATCTGTCGAAGCTACCCGCACAGGTAAATCGAAGACACTGATGTGAAGTGAAGCGTAGCAAAGCTCGTCCCCTTATATGCCATGCGAACCCTGATACATATAACAATAGAAATTCCAACTAATATGGCGGATTAGCAGAGAAATATGGCGGACATATAGAATTATACTATATTTATTAATTGATGTCAGCTTTAATATGAATCAGTGGGATAAGATAATTTTTAAAACGTGGATATATTATTTTTCTGTCGTAATGATACAAGTAATTAAGCTTCCTGGAACCTAAATAAATGTAAAAATAGATCGGAGAGAAATATTTATTCATGGTTCCGTTCGAATTTCCTCTATTGTTTATATATAATAGATAAGTACTTTACCCAAACACCCACATCTACGTGCCTGTCTGCATGCTAAGCATACATCATAACATTTGTAGTTTTAAAAGAATTGTTTCGTTGTTTGGTAGCCTAAACATATTAGAAGAATTAGCATTCTGTCATATTTTAAGTTTATTTTAAGTATATGTATGTACTCTCTAACCTTTAATCTATTGTGACCTACCTTTTGATTGGTTAATTTGAATTTTGAATTTCGAAATTCGAATCTCTTATTCTGAATTTCGAATCTCGTATTTTGAATTTCGAATCTCGAATGAGCCTTCTGGGCTTTCGTAGAAAGTGGTTATTTTCAGAGTACTTACATAAAAGTTTCCAAACCCTCGGATTTAAAACTCCGCCCAATAGTAACAGGACCTTCCTCAAGCACTCAGAGATTAAGCAATCTACTCGATTTAATTCTTAATCCACTATGCAAAAAGGCACCCAGTTTTATCCGTGATGATTTGGATTGTCTCAATTGCATTCCAAAGCAAAGCACAGGAAGACACAATTTTGGTTAGTTTTGATGTTACCAGTCTTTACACCAACATACCACATGACTTTGGATTAGAAGCTGTGAAATTTTGGATTGAGATATATCCAACAGAAATTAACGAAAGATTTTCTAAAAATTTTATACTTAAAACTCTTCAAGTAGTTTTAGAAAATACGCCCGTGTGCGCGTCCTCAAGCAGCAAATTCGCGATACAAGTATCAGAAATTCGCCATGTTCCAAACATTTTGCCAATGGCGGTCATGGAGATTTCAACATATTTCCATTTTATAAAATGTATAATAACTGCGAAATTTCCAGAGTTACAATGGGGGGAATATTTTATAGAATTGTTTAATCCCAAACTTAATAGAAAATAACTGTGTAAAATTGAAACTACATTGAACTGAACTCTGTAATTGATTTCCAAGTATTCTCTAATATTGTGTGTATTATACCGCTACCAGTGTAATTTATTATGACGTCACAAAGAACAATTACCTACGTCGTGATATGTTGACGTTACTTAGCAATATTATTTCATTTTATAACTGTCTGAAGAGGCATTAAAACCGAAAGCGCTAACAGTGAAATGTTATTCGAGTTTTGTGTTTCTTGACTTTTATTATTGGATATATTTCCTGTACCAAATACTGAATTCTTTTTACAAACTATATAAACTACAGAACTCGGGTTGTGTGTAAGAAAAAATCACAACATATTCAAAACAGCCAAGCAGTTATTCCCTATTCTTCAACAATCAGAAACATTAAATGACCTCATTCATATGGAGCGCCAAATTAACATAAACTCAAATAATTGAAGATATCTTCAATTATTTGAAGATATCATCAATTCAATTATTGCTCTCTTTAATTGAATTAATGCGCGCATTAAATCAATTATTTCTCTCATCAAATGAACTAATGCGCTCTTCAGTTCAATTATTGCTCTCATCAATTGAGTTAATGTGCGCATCAATTGCGAATATTTGTCAGTTGTTTCCCCTATTTCAAACATAGGTGACGCAAGACTCGTTTACGTCCTTGTTGACTTCCGGTGTACATAAGATTTATAAGAGAGTGTAAGGATTTTGTTGTGCAAACAGCGAGCGGGTGTAGAATTCCCGAGATATGAAGCTTTTAAAAAAATCAATTGGTTCATTGTCATCAAATGTGACAGCGACAACGATTGTTTTAAGTTCCACTCAGCGTCGTGCGCTATAAACTTCAGTCTTCAGTTCAGTCCGACTTCACAGATATCAGATGACGACTTTGTTGCAGATAGTATTTACGGAGGATTAAACATTTGCTCTGTAGATCGTAATATTCTGCATGAATGTTTTATTTTGAGATTTTATTTATCCTTAGTGATACAGTCATCAATGATCTTATAATTCTATGACCCCCCCCCCCCCCCCTCTTTCTAGACTAGATCTATAATCGAACAGGGGAAATTTGAGTCCTCAATATATAAACCAAGTATGGTACAAAAATACATTTCAGATGTCATTTAAAAATTAATTTTAGAGTTAACCAAGGTCGTCAAAATATGAATGAACGCGATTGCTAATAGCACCCCCCCCCACCCCCTCCGCCGTCACTCGGTACGACGACACGACTGTAATGGAGGGGTGGCTATAATCAGACTGTAACTGTAAGGCAGTGAATATTCTTAGGTGTTGTTTTCGTTTTTGATGACTGGATTGTAAATTAATTTGAACACTTTACTTTCATTGTTAATTTTGTTATAATTCAAAAAGTGTTGTAAAATATTGTTTGAATTTCAGGGAAAACGATTCTGGATTCTTTAATAGTCAATACGTATGAAATTAATCAAAATATGAGATAAATTGTCAAACTTTCATAACTTATCAAAGTTTGCATTATCATAGTTATGTTGTTATGTCATGTTTATCAACTGACCCACGGAAGTACAGTCCAATACGTCAAAGAAACGAATACCAGTCCTACCCTATTTTAACTGTTGACGCAAACCAGAAGAAAAATGCATCTCAAGAGATTAAGATATTTCTGAATTTTTAGAAAAAAAATTTGAATCATATCTACTTTTATCAAAATTAAATGCAAATTCATAAAGCTATAAATTTATCCAAGTGAAGTAAATTACAAATTTCACTATCATATATACAATGTTGTGTTTATAATAAAAGCCACACATAGGCCTATTGTTCATTGTGGTTTTTATTTTAAAAAATCATTGCATTACGTTTTTCAATATTCACTTGTAACTTTGATTTCAATCTGAAGTATGAACATTCAAATTGACCTTCAAATTGAAAAGTGTACTACATGTGTTTAGTGATGTATTTTAGTATTAAATCATTCATATCATGAACTGTCATGATACATATAAACATGATAAATCTTATACATGAAAGTAAACACAGGTCAAATTATGTAGGCCTACATCAGTTTCCTGCAACACCATGGACAAACGTCATTTGGATACAACCATTCCTATACGCAGGATACAGTCGTGCTTTTCACGCAGAGTACAACCAACTCATAGTATATCAATCATAGTATATGGATGGAGACGTGAATTTAGAAGTTGAAAGAAAGCTTGAACTTCCGTCTTAAACTTCAATCCAAATTGTAATATTCAATTAAAATGTAGAAACTCGAAATTTTGAATCATTATTGTACAGCTAGCATATGGGGTAGTAAAATTTATTTGACCTGCCAATTATTATGCTCTCGCTTGCCCTATGAACTAATAAAAAAGTTAATCGCAAACTGTTTACCTATCGTGACGTCATCACGTAAGTGATATAAGTTAAAACACGCAAATAAACTGTTTAATGTGGTATGATATATCATGTACTCTGTATATATGTGCCTTCTCTATCGTGAATTTTATTTCATAAAGAGAATTTATACATATACATTCACTATTACTACACATTTTAACAGCTTAATAATAGAATTTCAGATATATATGGATATATATATAATTGATATTCTTAATCCTCGATCGAGAGAGAGAGAGAGAGAGAGAGAGAGAGAGGGGGGGTGCATCTTATTGTTTTAAAACATATGCAATTCAACAACTTATAAAGAATTATGATGTATTGTATATTATATATTCAACCTAAACTACTGTTTAAGTATGTAAACTTCACCACGAAGTAGTTTATAATGAAAAACGTTCAATGTGTATTGAATGTCTTTATTTAATCGATGTGACAGAGAAAATTCGGTTACAGCTGAAACTCTCAACGTGCTTTCCTTTCCGCCCAGAGAGTCTTGCAATGTGTTTTCTAAGTTCGTATCTAAGTGCAGTGAGGTCCTACGAACCGTAATCCGCCATCGTTACTAAATATTCAACAACTTTCTAATCTAAACATGTCCTTCCGACGCTCTCTTAAACTTGAGGTTAGAAACGCCTTGGACGTTAACGGATCGTGCGCCACCTGTAATCAAGGGCGAGTAATTTGAAGTTTTATTTGCCATTGAATTAATGAGAGCAATAATGGATTTAATGCGCGCATTAATTCAACTAATGCTCTCTTCAATTCAATTGATGCGCGCATTAATTCAATTAATGAGAGCAATAATAGATTTGATGCGCGCATTAATTCAAATATTGCTCTCGTCAATTCATTTGATGAGAGCATCAATTTAGTAGAAATATTGCACGCAGTAATTAAATTAGAGCTCGGTATAAATAATTTGATGATCTCTTTAATTCAATTGAAGATATCTTTAAATCATTTACAATGCTTTTGTATAAGAAATTAATGCGCGCATCAATTCTTTTAAAGAGAGCAACAATTCAATTAAAGATATCATTAATTCAATTGTGGATATGTTGAATTGAAGATATTTTTAATTATATAGTTGCTCTCTCTAAAAGAATTATTGCTCTCTTCAAATGAATTAAAGATATCATTAATTCAATTGAAGAGAGCAATAATTGAATTAATGCGCGCATTAAATCAACTATTGCTCTCATCAAATGAATTAATGCACGCATCAATTCAATTATTTTTTCTCATCAATTGATTTAATGCGCGCATTATATCAATTATTGCTCTCTTCAATTGAATTGAAGCGCGCATCAATTCAATTGTTGATATCATTAATTCATTTGAAGAGATCATTAATTCAATTAAAGCACACATCAAATCAGCTGAAGAATTAATGCTCTCATCAATTCAATTAATGCGCGCAATAATTCAGAATTGAAGATATCATTAATTATTTGAAGAGATCTTTAATTCAATTGTTGCGCGCATCAAATAAATTGATGATATCTTCAAATAATTGAAGATATCTTCATACATTCAGCTCCATACATTCAGCCCACGGATATACTCCACAGCAGACGTCAAGCACCAAATTTGAAAAAAAAAAATTCTCACTAAAGCCACATTTACATCAAACCCCGAAAAACAGCCGTCTTCAAATCCGAGGATCCACAATGCGGTACTTGCCAATTTATACAAACCATCCACTCCATAACTTTCAAAAACGGAATGAACTTCAATGTAAATTCAATTATGACGTGTAAATTTAAAATTCTACTTTATTGTATGATGTGCCCTACATGTGGAGAAAACTATATAGGTCAAACAGGAACCAAATTGACTGACCGTGTTCGTGTACATAAAAAACAGATCAGAGATCCTACAATAAGAAACACACCGTGTAGCGGACATTTTGATTCATGCGGGGAAGGCAGTTTTTATATTTTCCCATTTTACAAAGTAAAAGAGGAAAATGAACTATTACGCAGAGCCTAGGAAAACTATTTCAGAAAACTGTTTACGCCGAAATTAAACTGTTAATATTTTTACTTTATGTTATTTAAGTATGGTTCCACGTAAAAATCAGGCAAAATCGCATTTTCGTGATAAGTCCATGTTCACGAAATGAACCCAAACTTAGCATACTAACTCACCGTAATATGTTTAGCAAATATACAAAGTAGTTTTGATTTGTTTCGCCTTGTTCCAAAATTATGGACAGATAATTATGAACATGGAGAATTCACGCTTAGTGCAAATCTATACAAAACACTACTTGTAATCCCTTTGAAATCTAAAAACAGCAAAGCGGGTATGAAAATATATCATTATATAACATTAAACAAATAAAAAAGGCATGCTCTGAAATAAATATATTTTTTGAAAGTTTCAATATAACATTTTAAAACCTCTCTGAATGTTTCGATTTTAATGCAATTTCGGTTATCGTTCTTGAATTTAACCTCGATGATCGCTAGGGGCGCTGCGTTGTCGACACGCTAAGTGCGCGGAATATGGCGGATCCAAAACTGAATGCCGTGTAGGACAATATTCCGACAGAGTGTGATCTACCCTCAAACCTTATCTAAAGGAAACGAATATATTTATCTTCGGAGAGAGTCAGAAATACATTGATGCATATGGCATCACTGAAGATAGACCGTGTGTGGAGCAGCCGACAACGAAGACCGAGCAACATAATCAACATATCTTATATGACATGTCACCAAGTTGGCGCATTATGGTAATTTCAAATGGTGTGATTTACATATTTAATAAGTCAAAATTCGCAATATTTATTATTCATGTTATTACTAGCATAAAAATCATAACGAGTGTTGTATTATACAATGTAGCATTGTATGAGATGAAGCTGTGTACAGATGACACCTACTCCCTTGTTTCAAAAAGTCTCATACTTTCAACAGTTACGCTATGCTATGTTTTAGGCCTAGGCTAATAGACGGCATGTTTCATGTGTAATGGTCTGCAATAATAGCAGACATCTACGTATCCTCCACACAAACGCTTCCTGTCTCAGATAGAAATGTAGATTATGCCTAACTGAGGATCAGTAGGAGTATGTATCATCTCAAAAGAGTGTGGTTTTATATACTACCAGGCGCGTAGCCAGACAGAAAATGAAGTGTACGCAGAGTAAGGCAGGGGGTATGGGGGCCGCCTTGAGGCCCCCAGTGGGTCCAGGGCGAAGCCCTGGTGGGGGCCCAGGGGGCGAAGCGTATCAGATTCGAGCTATTGTAGTATGAAAAATGTAGGTTTGGGCATTTTGCAACAAATAGAACAAACCTATGAGATTGTCAGTCAAACTGAATGAGAGAAACAATCAATAATACACTGTTAACATGGAAAATATAAAAAAAAATTGATATGGGAAAAACATACAAGTAAAGATGAAATGTAGTTCAATAACATCCCCCCCCCATCCCCATCACACACTAAGTAACTCTTCAATCATTTAATGATTCATGAACAGTCAATTCACTGAAAATACCATGACAAGTACTAGAAAATTTTTTACAATAGAGACATGAATACCATAAATATATACCATATATACAACTTTACATTTACAATTACAATATGCACAGGTCTATATATAATTCAGTACTACAAGGATGGGTGCAAAAAGTGTCATTGTTCAACTCATACACTATGGTTTACCTAATATCTGATTGCTGCACATGTTACCTTGATCTAAATTTTATCAAACATTTAATAAAACTAAGAAAATGACCCTTAACCAGCATAATACCTACATGTATCTGTGCATGCATTAAGCTTGCCAACGCGACAGGAGCATGGAATTTGTCCCATGAATTAATAATAATCTATATAAACCTATAGTACTTCACATTCTTATGTTAGTTGATACAAAACATCTAAGTATGAAACAAGCAGTTTGGCAAATTGAGTACACACACACACACACACACACACACACACACACACACACACACACACACACACACACACACACACACACACACACACACACATATATATATATATATATATATATATATATATATATAATTAATATCACACCCAATGTGCCGTGAATTAAACAAAATTACATAAAACGATGGTAATGTGTTACATATGAAACATATTTTAATTGTCCACAGGAAATGCCACAGGCACTAAGCACGATGTAATATTGATATTACATAACCATTGCATTAAGGTATCCAACCCATAATAACTCTATATTCAATGGATTTCATTTACTGTTTCATAAATTGATATGTTATAACTTGTATAAAATTTGAGGACTTGTTCATTACCTTGACAATTAACATGTCCTAAAACATTATCTCCCCTGTGTTTTCAATTAATGAAAAAGTAAATTTACCAAATATCTATCAGTTAAGAAAAAACCAACAAAATGAAACACAATTTAAAAAAGAAATGAAATGTTACTATAATAATGCATCTTTTTAAAATGGTATTTAGTAGTATTCATTGTACATAGAGTATATTGTTTTGGGGTAAATATCGTATCCTCAAAGACCTCAATGCAATCTGCAATGTATGATTAATATGCTAGGTAATTAGAATTTTACAAATCCTCTTTTATAAACTTTGTTCTACTATACAATACTTCAAATTAAAGTGAAAGAATTTTTTATCTGAAGGATATCTAATTTATCTACAAAAGTATGTCCTATTAAAGGGACATGGACACGATTGAGCTGAAAATTGTGTTCATAATTAACTTGTATATTTAAAAATCTGCTTTAAACAAACTTTTACTTGTATATTTATTCTATATGTATACAAAAACATGGCACGAGTCTTGTTTACATAAGAAATAATTGTGAGATCTGTATCTCCCATGTACCATGACAACTGACATTGACATTTCGGCTGACCATTACAAATGCCTTGCTTAATCATTGAGTGTAGACATTAAAAACGGAAAAATGAAATTTGAATTTTTTTTTAGCTCAAATCGTATCCATGTCCCTTAAGGGTTGGATGCCTTAATAACATTTACAGAAACGAAAGGACTTCTTCCTTTAGATTACATGATTTTGTGTCAGAGGATGCAGCTAGAAAATCTTCAGCATCACATTTTCTGTTTTTCTGAGATAACCTAGAAAAAAACCCTGCCACTTGTGTTGCAGTAAGGTACTCTTCCCTTTTGAATCTCCTGTTTCCATTCTTGTGGGCATAGGGCATATCTTTAGCTACTTTGGCTGGGTCTTCTTTTTGGCCAGTGATTATCCCAAGATTGAATTTGTCAAAAAGATATCCCTTCTGATCAGCAGTAAATGTAGTTTTTGGCTTTTTGTGCTTGAGGGCCCATCCAGCCGGTTTTGTGGAATCTATGGAAGATGACATACTTGTGGCATAATCTTTCTCGAATGAAAACGAATTTATATTGATTGAAGACAGCTTGTCCTGGTACAAAACTTTGCATCTATCCACAAGATTTTTGTCTGCTCTTATGCTGCAGTTACCCAGAAGATGATGGTTTTCAAGAGCGAGCATGGAGCGAAATGACCTGTCACAGTTTTCGTTGGTGTAGGGAAATACATTGTCGGAAGATTTTCTTTTCTTTGCAACTGACTCGTAAATTTCATTTCGATCATCATTTTCATTATCTAGAAAGCGAAATCGTTTTATCAAACAGTTTATATACTTTACTTAGTATATTAGATAATGCACATCAGAATTTCATTATATATCCACCAAATACAATGTATATATGGCACAAAACTAATACCTTGTAGAACAGCAGGACTTGCTTCATTTAGCCAAGGGTGAATGACATACAGCTTTGTGATTGGAACAAATGCTTCATTTGTCCATGGGTATAATTTCCCTGAAAAATTAGATTGCCAGACTATATCATTCATAAGTCCATCTCTCATGAAATATTTGTGATCAATCATGATTAATTTCTGATAAAAGGTTTAGATGATGGGAAATTTAATATCAACAAGAGGCCCATGGGCCACATCGCTCACCTGAGTTACCTTGGTCCATATCTGCATGCAGACTTTTCATATATATTTGCATGTAAAACCTTAGACCCTATTGTGGCCCCAACCTACCCCTGGAAGCCATGATTTTTACAAACTTGAGTCTGCACTATGTCAGATATCTTTCATGGCTCAGTGGTTCTTGAGAAGATGTAAAAAGTTTACAGACAGATAGACGACGGACAACAGGCAATCAGAAAAAAAACTCACTTGAGCTTTCAGCTCAGGTGAGGTAAACACTGTTGAAATAAGGAAATTTTATATGTTCTGAGTGACATTGACCTTTCCAAAATGACCTTGACAGACCATGGTCTAAAAGCCCTTGTTGCAAGGAACACTTATGATGAATTATACCACTTTATGATGAAAGGTTTAGGAAATGTGAGCTAAGACGGATGGACAGACATAGCAGCGACTATATGTTCACCCAAAATTTTTAGGGGAGCATAAAATCACTTACCAAAACAAAAGTGAAGAAGACAATTTTTCAAAATATGAAATTGTTTTAAGTTCATGCCATTGTTTTAAGATATATGTACATGTAACATTAATCAGACAAAACAAATAACTTAGTACTACAAATAATTAACTTTACTATAAAAGTGCTGAAATATATGTCAAGTTGTAAACTTAACCTCAATATTTTGTACCTGAGCCAACAGTGTATGCCTTCCATACTCTTAATCCATCTGGATTGAACTCAAAATTATTCAGGGATGAGATGCCTGGAATGGCTTTCATGGTTGATTTTTCAGCATCAGCATCAATTATTGGTGCGACAACTTTGACTCTGTACTGCCCTTTTTGCTGCATGTCAATGGCCTACAATACATTTCCCCAATCTTACTATTCTTATGAATATGCATGAGAGTGAATTAAGATACAATTCCCATTCTTTGGTAGGATATTGTAATCTGTCGAAGCATTTTAACACTACAAAGATAAATTTGCATTCTACATAAATTGATCCAATAACACTTTCCAAGGTACATCAAGTCAGGTTTTGATTTATTGTGAACATATATCATTATGCGTGGTTCTTATTTCTGCTACATCGGTGGTCACATAAAATCTGTGGAATTTTATACCAACAGACTTGAAGCATGTAAGCTATTTTCATGCAAGACAATTGTACATATGTACACAACTTCACGATAAGCAAACCAAAAAATGATAATCTACGAACTGTGGAATTAAATCTGTCTACAGTATTCGAAGTGATCGAATCGAACTTTAAGTTTCACATCAAAATCAATTATTGCAATTGTTTAGTAAGTATGCATTACAATACAAATATGAAATTCATTAGAAAAATTATCCACTGAAATAAGATTTCCCTTCACATAAAAAATTACCTTCTTCATTTGTGAAGCATTTAGAACATCATTGCCTTCCTTGATGAACCTCTTGATGGCTGACTTCACATGTGATGCCTTTCGATCACATGGACCCTTCCCATCCTGTGCCTCACAAAAATTGTATGTCTTGATAAGTGGCTTAAGTTCCTGATACAGGGCATGCAGTGTGTATGTGCTCTTATAACACCCAGCATTGTCAGACCAAATATGAACACTGTCAATATGTTTACAAATAGCCACATCCTTGACCACATCAACAATAAGGGCAGAAGTGAGTTTGGAATCTTGAGGGGACTGGGAATCCAGAATGTGCATATAAGTTTCCAAATTGTAACTGTCATTGTCCTTTGTTGCACAAACTGCAATATGCCAGTTTATACCACTTTTCCCAAACCAATCAGTTTGGCCTTCCCTGAATTTTCTTGGAAGCAATTTCATGGCCCAATCCGCGATAAGAAATAAATCCCCTTCTGTAAGGTTTGCAGTGATGTCTCTTCTGGCTCCATCTTGATTCTTAGATCGAATTAAGTGTGCCTTCAGTTCATTTATTGCTGACACAGACTTTTCAACCTAAATTAATAAAAAAGAAATTCTTGATTTCCATGTCTTCTTCGAATACCACTCAGCTGTATTAAATTAATGAAAACTTTCATGATGAATTTAGCAACTTAATTTCATACAGATGTTTTATACCAAGTTTGGTTAACATTTACCCATTGATTTAGTTGAAGATTTTTAAAAAGTGAAAATTTTCAGACAAACTACAGTTGACCCCGAAAG